>NC_066582.1:119306004-119614754 GCF_024323335.1 Lathyrus oleraceus
ATTTGGAAGGATTACACTGAGTACAATTTCAGAAACCAAAATAAAAAATACAAGAGAAAAGGAAACTAGTCATCCTAAGGATCCCCTAACAACAATGTTAGATGATTTGGCTGCAGGCGCGTACTTCCTTCGAATGCGTCGAATCTCGAACTCAAAAGAAGTCTTCATCTGAGCCTTCTCGAGGAAAAGCTGGTCAGCAATCTTCTTCCAAGGACCGGAAGGTTGAGTCATACTAGAGGAAGATGAAACCTCTGGCTCTCTTTGTCTCTTCATTGCTCGGTCTTCAAGAAGTTCAATAAGTGCACCCTTGTCCTTAGACTCAAGCTGTAACTCTTCGTGCTTTCTACTCAAAGCATGGAATATCTCTTCCCACATATCCTTCTCTTGCTTCATCTTGGCGAGTGCGTCTTCCAACTCCTCTACATCTTGGTTAGGGAGAGCTAATGGCTCAACCATAACCATAGACATAGGTCTCTCACAAGCATACGACATCTTCAACTTCAAAGCTCTTTTCTTCACCCAAGTAGTATAATCTTCCAAAGCTACACAGTTGCACGGACCAAGCTCGGATCTTCCTTTCCTATGCACATTATGCCAAGCATGTACCATCTTCTGCTTAAAATGTTGGGGATCTTTACCCTCTTGATAGAAAAAACCTTCTAACTGAGTGTTATTAGTTTGTTCTCTCAAGGGGAACCCAAAGCTGACGACGAGCCGAAGCAGGGTTGTAGTTGATTCCCCCTTGTGTACCAATGAGAGGCACATTAGAGAATTCACCACAATAATCAATAATATCCAAGCTACTCAATACGGAGTCATACCAAACTATATCATCATTAGTGAGAGACATAAGTCTCTAGGACCACCTTGTACATTGTTTGTTCTCCACAAAAGCAAGCGTCTGAGGCAAGTGTGAAATAAACCACTTGTACAGAAGAGGAACACAACACACAATCGTTCTACCACCTTTGGAATTCCTTAGATGCAAAGAGAAATACATATCACCCAACAAAGTAGGCACAGGATTCCCAATCAAGAAAATTCTAATGGCGTTAACATCGACAAAATCGTCAATGTTAGGGAACAAAGCTAAACGATAGATGAGCAACACAAAGATAGCTTCAAAAGCATCCATACTATCGGCTTGAGCAAAGGTAGTAGCTTCCTTAATAAGGATATCAGAAGTCAACTCAAACATTCCTCCTTTCTTCACCTAATGAGCCTCAATCTCAGACTTCTTCAGATGAAGAGCTTCAGCTATAATATGAGATATGAGAATCTCCTCCAATCCATTAAAGGGCATCTTGCTAGAAACAGGTATTCCCAAGAGATGGCATACTCCTCCAATGTAGGCACAACCTGATAATCGGGGAAAGTGAAGCATCGGTAGAGAGGGTCATAAAACTGAACCAAAATACTCAAGAGTCCTTCAACCATATCAGCATACAACACAAACAGAAGCTTCCCATGGCGTTTTTTGAAGTCCAAGGGATCTAATACAAAAGATGATAGCTTCCTTAGCTCTTTCAAATTCGGACATCTGAAATTGTACTTCTTAGTGTTCCTTCGTCCACAATCCATGGTCTGAAAATATTTGCAAATAAAACCTCAGTTCCTTGAAGTTATTTTTGGTGTGATGAATTTTATGATGTGCATGAATGCATGAATGCAACAATCACAAGTAGGGGATCACACATAAGGCAAGCAAACAAAGGTCAAGGGATGAACCAAGTCATTGTCAAGATCAATCATCCATTTTAGTGGGTTATGGTTTTCACCTTATCAACACCCAAGTTCCATTGATATTGATAAGACTTGATTGGATCAACCAAGAATCAAGGGTTTGTTGTGAGTCACGAGCATGGAGTCAGATTAAGAACCATCCCAAAGGAGTGTACTAAGGATAAAAACCTGTAGATCATGTTCTAAAAAGTTCCCAGATGCTTAATTCCATCTATCAGATATTACAGGTTAGGATGACTGACTCATCACCCATAATATTCTCAAGAGAAACTTGTCTAAGTGTAGTGTCGCGTAACAACTCTTATCAATTCTACACCTAAACAGTCTCTGCACTACGTCCTAAATAGGCCAAGATGGGTTAAATGTTCTACGGTCCTCAGCTTCTCGGACCCCAAATCAGAGAAAGTAATGCCTAACCACAAATAACTTGTGTGACATCAATAGCTCAAAAAGGGTCTCCACTTAGTAGATGTGTCTCAAGCCAACTTGTTAAGGACTACTCCACACAAGTTGAACATGACTATACCATCCTCCTATCTTAATGGCACTCAAGTTCGGGTTAGAACTTATCTCACCACTCAAAGATCAACAAGCACCACAAGCAGATTATATCATACATACCAATATACATACATCAAATATACAATTATATACACACAAAAAGTAGGCTAAACCCACTGGAGACTACTCCCCAGCAGAGTCGCCACTTAATTTCTGTAGCGGTAAATTCATGACCATTAAGCTATGGATAAACTTAACGTCAATTAAACCAGAGTCGCCACCGCGCTTTTATTGTTTCCAAGGGAAAGGGGAAAAGTACGAACAAAACCCAAAGATAAGAAGTTTTCAAATCAAAACTAATAAAATGCCAGAGATTATAGGTAAGGGGGTTGGTTACACAGAGGGAAGGTGTTAGCACCCAAAGTGTCCTAGGTACTCCTAGGGAGCCCTTTTTTGTATGTACATGTGTTTTGGTATAAAATGATGTTTGCAATAAATAGAGTGTGGGGATGAGAAAATAATTCATTAATTATATTTTTATATTTGACAAGACCTTCGGACTTGTACCTACGTACCAACATAAAATGAGGGATCAAAACCTCGTAGTTCGTGGTAACAATTTCAAAGTGAATGAGTTGCTTTTAACAAAAATTTAAGTTTGAAAGAGGCACAAAAGGCCTAAAAGAGTTTGAATGAGTGTTAGTTCTTTTTGTCTTTTGAAATTTTAAGTCAAGTATGGTTAAGTTCATTTACAAACTTGATTAAGAAAAAAAGTTCAAAAATGCAATGGCATAAGGCCAAAGTTTCTAATTTGAAATAAAGTCTAAGTTTTAAAATAAAAACACAATCAAAGAAGATTTTGAAAGAGGGGAGAGATTTGAAATTTAAGAAGTGGGAGGAGATGAAAAGACTAATGCTAAGCATAAAACTTAAAAGTTAAGAGTTGAAAAGATATGACCAATGGGATGCAATCCAATAGACAAAAATGTCATATAGAAACCCAATTTTCCCTTGGACTTTTAGAATCAAGCAATATCACTATGCAAATAGCAAGAAGAGCAAGGCATCAAATAAAGATAGCCACATCCAAGCTTAGCAACTTTATAGTCTTCTTCATAATCTTCCCCGTGTATCAGATGAAATAATCCTTTGAATGACTCAGAAATAGGCATTAGACACAGGTTCAAAGTAACATTTTCACCAAGACTATGTAGCAGATGAACTCAGGGGGATCTTAATACTTGCTTCAGTTGAAAGTTCAATTCACAATGATTGGCTTCAGAAAAGTTGATATTGGCCAAGTCCTTTTTGCATAGGGAATGTTGCCTAATTCTAAGTCCAATGTCTCAGATCAAATCCAACAGTCCACACAAATCTTTTTTAGGTTTTTTGTTGTTATTATGTATATTAAGGTCAAAAGACCATAAACACAAACAAAATACACAAACAAGTATAATCACAAGATATGGCTCAAGTGAGCAAAGTGAAAATGACATTAAAATAAACAAGTTAAATGGTATGAATAATGGTAAATGATAAAGACTTAAATTTAAAGTGCATAAAGTAAATGACTTGAAATTAAAAGTTAGTCAAATGTTCGTTGATTAGAAATTAGTATTGCTTTTGCTTTTCAATTATTTAAGTCATTCTTTGGAGAACACTCAACCCTCTATTCACAATCATGGATCCTTGAACCAAGACATCTTCCAAAGGAAGGAAAAAAGGCCAAGTTTCCACACAATACCATAAAAGGGGGGAGACTTACAATCTCACTTACTAGAATGCTATGCTTTTGGGTCAAAATTTAGCGTTATGTTAAGCAATCGTAATTGGACTTATGTAGAAGTCACAACTATTTGAGGTAGGACAATAGAAATTTTAGTGTTAATGCATGTTAGAGATATGGTATTATGAACCATACTCCTAAAACATACCACACTTAAAAGAAAATGGAAAAAGGATGGACCTAATGTCATCAATACTTATATTGGTTTATGAACGAATTAGCCTTAGGATGTAGAGATATCATAGGTCAATGAAATGGATGGGATAGAAAGGGATTGAAGATGAAGAGGGAGGGGGAAAGAAATAAACTCAAATTGGTCATGGGAGGACTTTTATCAAATTAAAGTCATTCATTCATTTCGGGAGATGAAATGTACATTTCATCAATCCCCTAAATCCAATGATTTAAATTCAACAAAGTCAAATCAAAATTGACCAATGCCCAACAACAATAGTCAAACTCAACAAGTCCACAAAAATAGTTCAACACAATTTATTTACAATTAAACAATTGAAAATCAATTAAAAATGCATTAAATTAAAATATGATTGATCAAAAACCTAAAACTTCTTCAAAGTACCAAATAAATGGCCAAGAGATTTATCATAGGTCAAACAAGGTCAAAGGACCTTGGAGAAAAAATGTCATGATTTTTGGAAACTTAAAAGTATTTTTAAACAATTAAAAATATGCACAAAAACAATTAAATCATGAAAAATATTAATATTGATCCAAAAAATAATTTTAATTTAGAAAATGAAAGAGAAAAATCTTTGAGAATTTTTGGTGAAGGTCCCATATTTTTTGGATCAATATTAAAATTAATATGAATTAATGCAAATAAGTCAATTAAAATGAAAATCAGAAAATACAAAAAAACGTGGACCACTTGATCTCTCTCATTAATTGAGGTGGCAGATCAAGTGGATCCAAGCGTGCGTTGCACATGGTCATTAGTCAACAGCGCTGCAGGGATGGTAATCAAAACCAACACATGAGATTAAAACAATTTAAACAGATCATGTGGTTAGAAGCATGCCAACGCATCGTCGGAGCCAGAGCTCCGGTCTTCTTCTCTGGTGGACCTCACCGGACTGGTCCACCTTCAACCATCATCAAAATAAAAAAAGGAGGACATGAATTTAAAGTAAAAATGCTCAGGAGCTCGAATTTGGCCTCAATTTCACCTAACTCCAAGTATATAGAAAGATAAAGGGAGTTGAATTTTGTGGATCATGATCTGAGTTGCTTCGATTTGACCTCTAAGCAACTCAATCTTGTTGCCTACGTTGGTAGGACTTCAGACAACCAAAAATCAACAAGAATAATGGAGAATTGAGTGAGAATCGAAGAGATAAAAAATTATGAAAATCACCTTCAATGTAGGTTCAGATGGACACGATTTTGCTCTCAATTGTGCTTCGTCTTGCTTCAGATGCTTAATGGAGTGGAAATGGATCAAGGAAGAAGGAGGACTCTTGGACTTTCAATCTCAAAACAGTTGAGAGATTCAAACTCGATTTTCAATGAAAATCACCAAGCTTATCCTTTGAATGTGAGGGTTTAGGGTTGCTGAATCAAAGCTTGCGCGTCGTGGTCCCTAATTCTGAGCATGAAGGGTTCTATTTATAGGCCAAGTGATTGATAATTGCGCACTTCTTTCAAAATTCCAAAAATAGCAATATCCTTTGCATGGATGCATGGGCGTGTGATAGGCCCGTGTAATGATGCATTTAGGTCCAAAAATGAGTGTAAGCAATGCTGAAGTCATGTGGAAAGGCCATGCATTTGTGTATGGAAAGTGGAACTTCAAATCTTCCAAATGGTCCTTCAACTTTAAGCCATGCGCAAGCCATTCATTCTTCGTCCAAATGGGATGAATTTGGACTTTTTGGAAAGGTTAGATTAAGAGGAACAACTTTTATGTTGAACACTTGTTCGTTTGAAGCTTGGATCATGATGAATTTCAGGGTGGAAGTTTGGAAAATCAAACATATCAGAAACATTTCTAAGTACCAAGCCATATGTTCACTTCTTCCACCTTAAGTAACTTTTTCTATGGACTTCAAATGAGAAAAGTTCCTCCATCAAAGTTGTATCTCTCTCAAAGTCCTTCTAATTGTTCACAAATTTGACCTCATTTGGATTTAACATGAAGGAGTTATGCATTTTAGAAGTTGAGGAAAATCACTTGTTCAATTGTATTGGCCCAAAATGACCTATAATGTTTCCTCATATCACATGCATTTAAAAGTTGAATTTGCACTTCCTCAAAACATCAATGTTGAAGTAGACATCTTGAATTTTATTATTCAACTTGAATAGCTTTCATCTCATAAAAATTGAGCAAGTTATGGTCTTGGGAAGTTGACCTCCAAATTAGGGTTTAGACAAAATGACCTATAATCTTTCACCATAAAAAATGACTTTCCAAGCAAAACTAGCTCTTGACCTCAACATGAAAGTTGTTTGGAATGTCATTTAGAGTAATGTTTCTCTTGGAATAATTTTCATATGACAAATATTGTAGGAAATAGGGTCTAGGGAACCCTAGTTTTGACCAGTTGAATTCCTCTGGTCAACCACCCTGAACCAACTTGCTAGCTTGATATTCTATTGAATTTTGGGAATCGTGGATGATCATATATGCATAATATGATGTAATGTGAAGTATCCCTTGAAATATTTGATCAATTGTTGAAGAAACGTGTTGAAGAAGTTACATAAGATACCTAGATGAATTAGGGTTTCCAAGGCAAACCAATTCCAAACTCTTGATGATTTCTTGATCAAAATAACATGTGAAGATCATGGAGATTCATATATGATACTTAGAGTCATAGTAAACCAATTCTTGATTGAGCTCCTTGCAATGAGGGTTTTAAACCCTAGATGTGAGCTTGTTAGAGCATAGATGAGCATGTTCACTACCTACAAAAGAGTTAAGCTATACAATGACATATTTTTTTGGTTTTTTGGTTAGTAAATAAAGAAAAATTAAGTATGATACAATAAAATGGTGCTTGGTGATCTCTCCCAATGCAAACCCAATGAATGAGGGGTAAGAAGAATGTCAAGGTGTGATCCCAATGCTAGTGCATATGATGAGAATATCATGAGGGATCTTAGGATCAAAAATGGGGTCTTACGCAGCCGTTAAGTGAGTTTCCCTAGGATTTGATTGGAAGAAAGAACATAAGCAGACATTGAATAAAATATCAGGTCTAGAAGCAGTTAGATAAAGGAGATAGCCTATCATACCTTTGAATAACTTCTGATTTACCTTACTGCTTACCTCTTCTTTCTCCATAATACATGTAGGATGCATTTGAGTCTTTGCTTGCTTACATTATGACAAGTTAAACTTCTTCAGAAGTTCCCTTGTATATTTTCTCTGATGAATGTATGTTCCTTCTGAACGTTGATCAATCTGGATTCCCATAAAGAACTTGAGTTCTCCCATCACACTCATTTCAAATTCTGCATGCATTGACTTAGCAAAATCCTTGCATAACAAAGCATTAGCAGAACCAAAAATAATATCAACAACATAATTTTGCACAACCAGAATATCATTCTTAAAGGTTTTTCAAAAGAGAGTTGTGTCCATTTTCCCTATGGTGAAATTATTTTCCAAAACGAAGTTACTTAGTCTATCATACCAAGCTCTCGGAGCTTGTTTCAGACCATATAACGAGTTTTTCAGTATAAAAACAAAGTCAGGATTTTGAGAGCTTCCAAAACCAAGAGGTCGGTGTACATATACTTCTTCAAAAATATATTCATTTAAGAATGCACTCTTGGTATCCATCTGATAAAGGATGATGTTATGATTGACTGCAAATGAAATGAAAAGACAAATAAACTCTAACCTGGCAACTAGAGCAAAGGTTTCTGCATAGTATATACCTTTTTACTGACTATAACCTTGTGCTACCAGTTGAGCCTTGTTTTTGACAACTTCTCCCTTATCATTTAGCTTATTTCTGAAGACCCATCTGGTTCAAATAACATGGAAACCCTTTGGTTTCTGAACAAGATCCCAAACGTCATTTCTGGTGAATTGATTCAGTTCTTCTTGCATATCCAGAATCCATTCATTATCCAGAAGAGCTTCATCAATAGATGCGGGTTATATCAGAGATACCTAACCTAGAAGAGTCTCATCAGAAGGTTTGAATGGAGATCTAGTTCTAACTGGAGCATTTTTATCTCCCAGAATTAGTTCTTTATAAGAGGAGGTTCTTGGTCTTCTCTTCTTCTAATGAGTTGGACCAATGATAACTTCAGTTTGAGTTGCTTCTGAGTAGTTTGCTTCAGATTCTTTAGATTTGCTTTCTGAGTCTTTTTCTCTAGAATCAGTATCCTTGGGTTCTGAAATATTGATCTTCAAATCTTCAAATTTCTCAACTAGCTTTGACTTTTCAGGGTCAAGCTTACCATTGAATCTGACGTTAATTGATTCTTCAACATATTGTTTTTCAGTGTTAAAGATTATGTATCCTTTGAAGCATTCAAAATATCCTAACAATAAACACTTTTATGCTTTAGAATCAAACTTGCCAAGATTCTCTTTAGTGCTCAACATAAAAGGGTGAAAGTAATAAATGTTGGGTTTTCTGTTCTTCCACAATTCATAGGGAGTCTTGCCCATAATAGGTCTAATAGAAATCAGGTTCTGAATATAACAATTTTTGTTAATTGCTTCTGCCTAGAAATGCTTAGTCATGTCAGTTTCTTGCATCATGGTGCAAGCTATTTCTTGCAAAGTCATATTCTTCCTTTCTACAATCCCATTTTGTTGTGGAGCTATAGGACAGGAGAAATCATGGGATATGCCATTTGTATCAAAACGATTTTCAATATGTTTATTTTCAAATCCGCGACCATGATCACATCTGACTCTGACTATTTTGCAGTTCATTTTTGTTTACACTAGTGAGCAGAAAGTGGAGAACACTGAATGTGACTCATCATTGTGTTTCAAGAACTTTACCCATGTCCACCGGCTATAGTCATCAACAGTGACCAATCCATACTCATGTCATTGATAGATGAAGTTTTCACTAGTCCAAATGAATCAATGTGTAAAATTTCTAACGTTTAGAGGTAGAAACAACAGTTTTCACTTTGAAACATGTTTTAGAAAACTTGTCTTTCTAACATGCTTCACACAGAGCATCTGAAGAGAATTTTAGGTTGGGTAAGCCTCTGACTAATCCCAGCTTATTTAGTTGAGAAATCCTTCTCATTCTAACATGGGCCAAAGGTCTATGCCATACCCATTTCTCTTCATTAACAGACATTAGACATTTTACATTTTGATCCTTAAGATCAGAAAGTCTGATTTTATAAATGTTATTCTTTCTCTTCCCGTTAAAAAGGATTGTACCATCTTTCTGACTAACAACATTACAGGACTTTCGATTAAAAATGATATCATAACCATTGTCACTAAGTTGACTAATAGACAAAAGGTTATGTATCAGACCATCAAATAAAAGAACATTAGTAATAGAAGGAAGTTTAGCGTTACCAATAGTTCCAGAGTCAATTATATTCCCTTTCTAGTTTCCTCCGAAACCAACGAAGCCTTCAGGCTTAAGTTCCAAATCTTGGAACGTAGACCTTCTACCTGTCATATGTTGCAAGCATCCACTGTCTAGGTATCATGACTAGTGCTTCAGTTGAGCTGCTAAGCATGTCTACAACATGAATTATTTTATCCTTAGGTACCCACTTTTTGGGTCCTCTCTTGTTAGTTTTCCTAGAATTTTTTACAACTTTGGGTCTTTGAGCAAAAGGATAATCATGTGGAATTTGTGAAGGATACTTAGGTTTTAGAACTGATTTCTTACACTTTGTATGTTTCTGTGTCTGTGCAAAAATATTAAGCTTAGTGCCAGCAGGCACGAAATACACATAGAGAGGTTTTGGTTTTACCTTTATACTTTCGTCATGTTTTATAGTTTTTCTACAACCTAAACCTTTATTTTCATTTTTGATAACTTCATAGATCAAAGAAGCCATTTACTTCTATCTATGTTTTTAGCTAGAAAGCACTGGAATGCTTTGTCATATCTAATAACACAATCAGTACCAGAAGCTTCTAAGACTACTTCCTCCTCTGGTTTTGAAATTTTGCTTTTCAAAGCAGAGTTGTTACTTTCTAAAGAAAATACTTTTTCATTTAAAGAGGAAATATCTTTCTCAATCTCACTGCGAGTTTCAGAAGCAACTACTTGGGCTTGTTTAAGGTCCTTGTATTTACTCTGAAGACTCTGGTACTTTTCCATTATTTCAGAGAGACATGATTCAAGATCAGAGCGAGATAGGTTAGAAAATACCTCTTCAGAATCGGAGTCGGATTCTGATTCTGATAATACCTTATCTTTTGGTTCTTCAGAACCTTCAAGATCATTTGTAATTGCCATCAACGCAACGTTGGCTTTTTCTTCGTCAGGATCTTCTTCTTCAAACTCTGTGTCATCCCATGTAGCCATTAGCCCCTTCTTGCCTTTAGAAAATTTCTCCTTTGGCCTTTTGTCCTTTTTCAGCTTAGGACAATCATTTTTGTAGTGGCCTGGCTCCTTGCCCTCAAAGTACATAACTTATTTTCCAGAACCTTGCTTCTTTTGTCCATACGAAGAATCAAAATGACCAGCAATCCTTCTAGAGTCTGTTGACTTTCTTTGAAATTAGAGACAACTCATCATCATCTTCTGAGTCTTCATCAGATCCTTTTGATTCTTCCTTAACTTTATAAGATGTTGTCTTCTCAGGCTTAGACTTTAAAGCAACAAATTTACCTCGCTTTTGAGGTTCATCTTCCTCAAGCTCAATCTCGTGGCTTCTTAAAGAACTAACAAGTTCTTCAAGATTGATACTATTTAGATCATTTGCCAGCTTCAAAGCAGTTACCATAGGTCTTCATTTTTTAGGAAGACTTCTTATAATATTCTTGACATGGTCAATTGTAGAGTATCCTTTGTCCAGAACTTCCAGTGTTGCAACAAGCATCTAAAACCTTGAGAACATAGTCTCAATTGTTTCATCATCTTCCATTTTGAATGCCTCATACTTTTGTATTAAGGCCAAGGCCTTTGTCTTCTTTACTTGAGCATTACCCTCATGAGTCATCCTCAGAGAGTCAAATATGGATTTGGCAAAATCTCTGTTTGTTATCTTCTCATACTCAGTATAAGAGATATCATTTAGCAATATGGTTTTGGCCTTATGATGATTTTAGAAATCTTTCTTCTACTGATCTGTCATAGCACTTCTTGCTATATTATTTCCTTCAGCATTAACTGGGTGAACATATCCATCGACTACAAGATCCCAGGGATCAACATCGTAACCAAGAAAGAAACTTTATATTCTATCTTTCCAATAATCAAATTTCTCACCGTCAAAGATTGGTGGTTTTACATTGTAATGATCTCTTTCATTATTGCTAACAACGTTAGTAGCGTTAGCAACAACCATGGTTTCTCACACAAAACTGGATCGGTACTGAACACGGTGAAGTGTTGATAAAACATTTATCACAATCAGAACCGGAGCTCTGATGCCAATTGAAGGTGTGAAAATACAAGAAAGGGGGGGTTTGAATTGAGTTTTACAAAAAAAATACCAACTCAAGAACACCACTTAAAAGTTAATAACAAAGAGATAAAAACACAAGTATTTTTATCCTGGTTCACTTGAAAAATCAAATCTACTCCAGTCCACCCGCCAAGGTGATTTTTCCTTATACACAAGGACTTAATCCACTAGAATCAACATATTACAATAATCACACAGAATAACCTTCTTTGTCTTCTCAAGGATCCGACTATACCCTAGTCTCCTTAAGGACTCACAAAGAACAAACTTTTTCGTCTTCTCAAGGATCCGACTATACCCTAGTCTCCTTAAGGAATCAAACAAGCAGTTTGAATAATATTTCATGTGCTACAAGTTACTTTAAACAAGCAAATTTCGTGTGTACAAAATTGATAGCTTTTCACAAAGAAATAGACTTGTCCAAATTGTTGTAGCACCGAAATTTTCTTCAAGTCTCTAAGTCTCACTTATATAGTATAAGAAGAAGAGCGTTGGAGGAAAAAATGGGGAAAACTCATAGAGAGGTTTCCCACTGTTGGATGGTGAAAGGAGTGATATTGCGTATTGTCCTTCACCCACAAAAACAATGACATGTGTGATGTATAGTATTGTTCTTTGCCCACGAAATCAGGTAGTGGAAAGGATATTTAATTTTTACTATGTACTATTTGATCACGAACCCATTTGATCTTATTTTCAAGTTCATTGACTTCTGATGAAAGTTGATGAAGTATGAAATGAAGAAACATAAAGTTGGATTCAGAAAATTCAGAACCTTGACAACGTCAGTAGTCTGGCTTGAGATCTTTAGTATCTACCGAATATTCAGAGTCTTCAGAATCTACAGTCAGAACCTTGATAACCTCAATCGTCTGACTTGAGATCGTCAGAATATTCAGCTACGTAACATAACTTCAGAAGCTTGCCATTCTTTAGAAGCTTGGCAATCAGAGTCACGTCCAGAAGCACAAACTTAGAGAATGTTGCAGCAGCAACGTAACATCTCCTCGGAAGCTTCTCAAGAGTGAATCAACACAAAAGTAGAAAGATCATTGCAGTAGTAACTTTGAACATCTTTCAGAACTTCTTATAACCGGCGTAGACGCGAAATTGGAACTTATTGTTTAGAAACTGATGACGTTTCACGTCATATACTCAGAATCAAAACTGGTTGTTAAAGCTACACTATAACAAACCATTAGGGTACCAAAATTGTTCTCACACAAATACAACATTGTTATCATCAAAGCTTAAGGTGCAACACCCTTTTTTCTACCCCAAAATTCTTAACATATAATCAGAATAAATAAGCACGCATATAAACAAAAGGGCGTCACATCGACGTTTTCAAAAACTAAAAGCTTTCAAAAAACCAACATCATTCATCATCAATACACAATACACCTGGTCATTTGAAATAACACATTTCCATTATCATGAATATTCAAGAATATACATTCGCAGCGGAAAATAACGAATATCCATGCATTTCATAAAATGATCCATGTCACATACCATGATCATCTCTCAATAATCTCTTCAATTAAACATGTTCACAAGTAATACCATAAAACGTATCCAAATAAGACACGAGTTCAATACTACCAATCTACCCAGTGTTACATGACCAGAGCATTGACTCACTACTTAGTCTCTAAAACAAAGCACCGAAGCTCTCCAGCTAACCTCGAGTGCTACCGTTCACTTACTTCAGCAATACTACTCCTGAGTATCTGCGCGATACCCATGTAAAGGTAACATTCAAACAGAAAAGATGAGAATTCAAATCATTATGAAGAAGTATAATCAGGCACAATGATTAAATCAACAATTAACGGAATTCATCACACTTCATATAACCATGTAAATAATACTAACCAATATTTATTTCACATGTTTCAAACATCCATCAACACTCAAGAAGTACAATATTCAAATCCAATATTATATTCTCAAATATACACATAACTACAATTATCACATAATCACATATTTTCCAAATTATGTATCCAAACATCACCAAATTCAATTATCATATCTCATACACACATCACAATCACATCAAGTTATATACTCACATGTCACCAAATTCAATTACTATATTTCATACACACCTCACAATCACATTAATGCAAACATTCAATTATCATATAACTCTAATGTGACTCAATGCAAGACATGTGACTCTATGCATGTGGTACCGCAATGTGAACCCAACGTTTCACCGCTTTCCAATTCAATATCTAGAATCCAAGTCACGCTTCCGATCCGGACAAGATCAAAGTCACTACCACGCCTATTTCCAATTAAGGATCAACGTGTGCTACGTCTATTTCCAATTAAGGATCGCCGTCTAACTACCACGCCTAATTCCAATTAAGGATCAACGTGTGCTACGTCTATTTCCAATTAAGGATCACCGTCTATCTATCACGCCTATTTCCAATGAAGGATCAACGTGTGCTACATCTACCACGCCTATTTCCAATTAAGGATCAACGTGTGCAACATCTACCACGCCTATTTCCAATTAAGGATCAACGTGTGCAACATCTACCACGCCTATTTCCAATTAAGGATCAACGTGTGCTACCATGTGAACCCACAGTTTCACCGCTTCCACCATGAAACCGACCATGCCATGAATGAATGTACAAATACCAATACATATGCAATTAAGATCATCTCTACCATCTTAACATTCCACGTATCACCATAATTCAACTCTATGAATTATCCACCAATGGTACATATACACATTCATAACAAATACACCATTCACATAATATGCAATTAACCAATTCATGTTACCACATGAATAATATCACAAATAACAACAACTCATCAACATCTTAACATCATCGACATAACAACATAATTATCACACAATCATATTACAACAATGCAACGATTCATCAACCAAACGTATAAATCAATATATTTATCAATACAATAGGCATGTGAATATTATTAAAACATATTAACAATCACTACCATGTTTTAGGTATGAGCATTAGCTTTCTAACGCTTCAAACGCCATCAAAATCGGACTTACGAAATGAAAGTTATGATCAAAACCGTGCACGAAGGCATTACTAAAAAGTTGTTGTTTATTAAATTTTCTAACATAATTTTCATCCTCTTCAACCCCCAAAACGTCCATGAAATAATCTCCAAAATTATTTTATTCCTGAAACAAAGTTATAGCCCTCTATTTCAGCTATCCAACGCTTCAAACGGCACTCAATTTGGACTTACGGATCAAAAGTTATGACCAAACCGATTTCTACAATAAAACATAAAAAAGGTTGCGATTGTGACGGACAACATGCATAATTTTATGCGTTTTTCATCGTTGGAGGACTTTCGGACCTCCGATTTCGATTCCGTAAAAGGCTACACGTTCAGAAAATTATAACTCATATAATACTCTAAGTACATAACATTAATTTACAGTTTTAACACGATCAAATCACCACAAATCGAGAGTATTCATCAAGACCTAACAATTCCAAAACCATGTAAAATTAGGGATTTTAACCTAAACATACATCTACCCATTGACCCGATCATACTAACCCATAACAATAAGGATTCCCCCCTTACCTCTTCAATTTTGTGGAAACCCTAGCTCCTCTCTTGTTCTTCCCC
The DNA here is from genome assembly GCF_024323335.1 of Lathyrus oleraceus. Classification (NCBI taxonomy): domain Eukaryota; kingdom Viridiplantae; phylum Streptophyta; class Magnoliopsida; order Fabales; family Fabaceae; genus Lathyrus; species Lathyrus oleraceus. The sequence goes on from NC_066582.1 coordinate 119,321,294, forward strand.
TCTTCTCCTTACTTTTCCTCTTCTCTTTCTCTATTATTGTCAAATGATCAAGTGAATCATAATTCTCACTCTCCTCCCTTTTATGTACTAGTATTCTATTTGGGCTTAAAGAGTGATATCTCTAATTTAATTAATAGGCCCAATAAGACCTAATATTTAAATATCTCTAATTTAATTCAAATAAATTAAACCAACTCAATATACACCAAGTTAATTAATATAATTAATTATTCAATTATATCTCATATCAACTAAATAATTAATTAACACACCAAATCAATTAATATAATCAATTGTTATACTACCTAACAACCAATTAATTAATTAACACTCCAAATAAATAAAATAAAATATAATAGTAATAATATAATAATTAAATACTAAAATTGGATTGTTACATAAGGTATAGATGCAGAACCAAATCTTGTTCTAACAGAAGTTGCTTAGAGGGTTTGTTAGTCGAGATGAATGGTGTATCTAGGGGTTGTCCGTGAAGAGAGAGAACAAGGTTGTTGATTTAATACATCTTTTATCATAACTAATGGATCCTAAGAGTGAGCTTCATCTACTTCGTACTTGCATGGGTATCACCAAATTATTTTTTGGCCTTAGAACGTGTCAACCTAATCATATGGAGAAAGCATCTATTTGGTTTGATAAAGAGTTGTGAAAGGAGATTTAAGACATTGTGGCTAGTTGATGTCCTTTCTTCGAGAACCATCAATGGAAGGTGGCTCACTTACATATTAGAGTCGGGGGATTAGGTTTGTACTTGGCAGTGGAGGATGCTTCTTACATGTTTGTGACTTCTAGGATCCAATCTTGGGTATTATAGGATCATATATTGAAAGACATTGGGATATATGGTATGGACCTTGATTTGACAAAGCTTTAGATGGTCTTAGTGTTGTGATTCTAGATTTTTACCTTAGCGGTTTTACTAGAAAAAACATTGTCTCTCATAAAGTACAACATGTTTTGGCAAGTTCCCTTTTTAGTAAAAGTGTTCAGGACATGGATGTTAAGTTAGACATGACCACAAGACAGAAAACAGGTTTTGGTTTTTTGAAAACAACACATGCTCGATATTTTCTCCTTGTTATCCCCATTGATGGGGTAGGCAAACATATGCCTTCGGTAGAGTATCGTACCATCCTTAAATGCATGCTTATGATTCCCTTATTTCTTGTTTATGAGGTTTTGCTTATTTGCTGCAAGGCATGCTTGGATACATTTGGGGAACACACCATTCATTGTAAGGGGTTTCCAATATTCAAATACCAACATGAGTTTGTTAGGGATGCCTTATTTGATATATTTCGATGTGCCTCGATATTTGGGAAGAAAGAGGCGCCCATGAATTTGTTGACTAACCCACAAGAGGGGAAATAAACACTTAGCCCAACATATGTTTTGGTGTACGGGTGGATAGGAGGAAAACATGTATGTGTGACTTAATTGGGGTTTCCTCACTGGTGGGATTGAGGATTGGAGGTTTTACTATAACACCCACATATAATACATGTCTTGAAATACATATTATACATAGTGTACTGCTGGTACTAAAATACATAAGTGTTTATTGCCAACATTGTACAATTTACATGCCCATACTAGAACCACAACTATGGCATAATATGTACAAGGGTGCCCAAAATAAAACTAGGAGCTAGATCATTCTTCGGATGATCTCAAAATAGATATCTACACAACAGAAAGCCATCCAAAATATCGAGTAAACAAGGACATCAAGCCATCTTGTCCTTACCCTTCACCTGTTCAAAACTTTTAGAAAAATAACAACAATTATAGGGTGAGATACTTATCCTAGTGGGTTCCTTATCTTATGGGTCCAATCAGCTCTACAAGGTTTCCTAATCGATTCATCAATTAAGTGAACAAGGGAAAGAAGACTTAAGAAAATGGGAATTCTCACAATGTATGGAAACATGCCTCTTGAGTTCATCTAACTCAAACAATCACTAGTCGGAAACTATACCAAGGTATCTTTCCCGGCCAACCCTACGTCTAGGATTATCGACATGAGTCACATATCTGTGTATCATACTTCGACTTACTTGTGGATTTCAGATTCCAAGTGATAACAATCCACTTCAAAAATCGTCGCTCCCTATGGGACTTTAAACCCATTTCAAGCCTTTTCCTCGTATGAGACTCTAACACACTTTGAGGTACACCATTTATGGGACTCTAACCCATTTGGTTGAGTGAAGTATCGGTGCGTACATCCTAGATCTTACTTTATATAAGTATCCAAACTTCGTACGACATTGTAACACCCTAAAAACCCGCGCGTAATTATCAAAGAATTTAATTAACTAAATACAATCATGTAGAGTGTCACTCACAACAATCATAGTCTACTCGTAACACGGGTTACAACAAAACATTTTATTGCACACATTTGCACTTAGGATGTTTACACGACATCCAACTTATATGAATAACTTCGCAACGAAATTATAATAAAAAAACACACCAATTTAAAATCTCATAATAGTTTTCATAACAAAATTAAAAGCACCGACTTGTGAATCTTCTCCAAGTGTTATCACACAAAAACATAAAACAAATATGAGAGCATGCATTGGCTCTCAGGAAATTCCAACACAAAACAAATAATTTTCTCCCTAGTGTTACATATCAAAGTATAATCAAAGCTAATACAAATAAACTAAAAGAAATAGCTCTAGGAGCTTACTTCCACTCACAACAGTGTCTCTATTCTTGAGTATCTGCATGATACCCATGTAAAGGCAACATTCAAACAGAAGGAGTGAGAATTCATTTTAATAATAACAACATAGAATGTAAAATAAAGTACAATATCTACACAATTATGCACAACAATAGATCATATTCTCATGCCCAAACTATCATCAGCATCACATACAACAACGCAGTCATCACACATAGTCATATTTTACACATATATTTCATCCATGATATGTGACTCACGACAATGACAACGACTCATATGGTACCAGTTCAAAATTTGGTTCTTCTTACGAAATTGATTCCGCCTTCGGAATCCCGAACTCCCCCTTCTAAGTTCCAGATAAGTATTTTGTCCCCCTTCGGACCTATGACTTATCTCCTTCAACATATCAATAATGAATGTATGACATGGTAATAATGCAATTAACACAACAATTATAATAATATTTAGTGATCCACAATTGATCATATAATTGCAACCATGTGTAATGTAATCCACCCTTATAGACTACCACCAATATAATCAAACACACCATCCCAATCATTCACAACATATCAAATAATTTGTCAATACGGACCTCGTACATATTTGTCACATCATACACTTTTTTTCCACCTTCTACCAACCTCTTATAAAATCGTTCAAAATATTTTATCCTTGAAACAATAATATAACTCTCTGTTTCAGCTATCCAACACTTCGAATCCCGTTCCAAAATGATTTACGAGTTGAGAGTAATGATTAAAACCGTATATGAAGGCGTTGCTGAAAAGTTGATGTTTTCCTGAAATTTCCAACATGATTTTCATCTTCTCCAACCCCAAAAAATATTTTACCCCGGAAACAAAGTTATAGCCCTCTATTTCAGCTATCCGATGCTTCAAATCCTGTCCCAAAATAATTTACGACTTGAAAGTTATGATCAACACCGTGCACGAAAGCATTACCAAAAAGTTGTTTTTTTGTGAAATTTGCAGCACGATATTCATTTTCTCCAACCCCAAAAACGTCAATGAAATCATCACCAAAAATATTTTATGGTTTTAAATTCAATCATAAACATACATATATCAATCACTACTTATATTCATATAATCATGGATCTATATATTGTATCAATTCCTAAAACCTTCAAACATCATCAATGGTGGACATACATGGACATTTTAAAACATAAATTTCATTCGACAAATATCAACATTCATCATCAATCCAAATAGAATTAAACTTTCCTCTACCCTTCCATTCATATCCATATTATTGAACCAAATTCCCACCCTTACCTTGTAAATCCATAAAAATCCAAGTTTTTGGTTATTCTCTTCCCTAGAGCTCTCATGAGGTTTTTCTTACTTTTCTCTTCTCTTACCTCTTTTTCTTCAATTCCAAAAGTTCCACCTACACTGAACTTTTTCCGCCACTTCTCTCCTCCTAAATCAAAATCCTCATTTTTATCTTTAGAATATTCCACTAAGACCCAACTTATTACTAACTTACATTATTTATTTTAATTCTCCATAATTCGCACTTTCCCCCACCAAACTCATTATTTCCTTTCATTTTATTATTTCATTTAAATAATAACACTAAAACATTATTTTAATCAATTAAATAATTATAAATAAATCTACCAACCTTTAATCACTCTCCACACTCTCTATCCAATGGTCACCCATCCTTGTTGCCCTAACACGTCTCAGTTATCATACAAATAATAATTAGATACACACATAAAATTATAATTAATTAATATAAATAATTTCTAGAAAAATAGGGTGTTACATGCACAATAATGAGTTTTTTTCCGACTATGTGACTAGATATAGAACACTACGTGATTGTATTTGACAATCACAAGGTGATCACATTTACCCTAATATTCACACCATAAATACATGTTCCACACAATGCATATCAATTCTAAATATGGCGATCAATCATCCATGATACTCACCTAGGTACCATATTGTATATGCATCATCGTCTAAGTTATTAATGTAATCTAAGTCATGTATGTAATTTTCCTAACTTAATTAGAGCTCTAGGTTAACTCACCTTGTTCATCAAGTATTCTCTCAATTATTGTTGATTTAATGCATGCACATTACAATATATGTCATAAGACACACATAAGAAAAAGAGAGCATATTCCGTTAATCACAACCAACATGCAAGAAAGTATCATCAAATTTCATGATCATATAGAGTTTTAAACAAGTGTTATGACGCATTTGATCGTGTCTCATTCTGAGTTACGAGACTCAAGTTACGTTACAAACATTGTAGATGGAAAAACACATGAACCAGTCATCTGCGTTGAGCGCTAAAAAGCCATGTTGAGTGCTATCAATTATGAAAAATTATGTTTATAGCCTCATGAAGTAGACGATGGCACGTTGAGCGCCCCCAAACTAGGGTAAGCGCAAAAACCAAACAAAACAACTTTCGAAACACCCCGAAACACATTTTTGACCCTAATTCTTCCTAAGCTTATTTTCTTTTCCTCTCCAACTTTCCTTTTCTCTGTTAACTTTTTTACTTATATATTTTGTAAATGAAATGATACATAGAAGTCGGTAGAAGCATAAGTGGTGGAACGAATATGTGCTCATAAGTGAAGGATAAAAATGTGTGGTTAGAATTTAATAATAGTAGTAATAAAATATCTCATCTAAGTACACTATGATATTTTATCTACTAGAGCAATTGACTCATTATTAATATTATCAAAATGTCTCTTCTTGTACCAATTAATAAAAGGTCAGTCTCAAATAATATTAATTAATTCGGCTTGAGTTCACTAGTTACTCTATTTTTCCCAACTGATAACTTTTAAAGCACATAGGAACTCAATTGATCTCAACTGATATGAATTTAAGTATTTAAGGAAATACATAATATTACATTTACTATGGGACATACAACTCTCAAAACCGCTTCATGTAAAGTGGCTAAGCATGAGAAAGCGTATTCCAACGATTAACATATTTCCTATTATTTGACTTGGACACTTTTGGTTTTTTAGCACCATAAATAGTGGATCTTTTATAGAGAGTGCAAACGTTCATATATAGCAATGTTCCGTCTCCTAAAACAATGAATGTAATTTTTAAGAGTATTGATTTTGCCATCCAAAAAAGAACATCAACAGAACTTATTGTCTTATTGTTTATTTATCTATTACTTTTATATAATCTTGATTAATATATATATATATATATATATATATATATATATATATATATATATATATATATATAAATATATATATATATATATAGATATATATATATATATATATATATATAATCTGGAATATTTAATTTAAAATGTTAAAAATAAAAAGAATTTAAAAAATAGTTTACTCTTTAACTTTCTAAAAAAAATAAAAATAGAATAAAATCAATAAAGTAAAAAGGATGTTTCCTTAAGTTGTCATCTTACCCTAGCCACTTAGAGTATTATTTTAAAGTAAAATATTATTAAAAAATTAAAATAAAACACCTACTAGGGGACTAGGTCGGAACCTAAAGAAAAAGTTATTAGAAGCAATTGACTTGTTAAAAAAATGGTGCAGTGCATACAAAAAAGGGGTAATTCATATTTGTTCCAAAAAAATCATGTTTGATACAATTTGAGAACTATATCATCATACACAGATATTTTCTTCCCTGTTAATGCAAGAGACCTTAAAATTAAAGTTTTTAACTAAGTAAAGAAAATTATGCCATCTAATTTGAAGCTTCTAAGAGACGATTTTTGGATTAGAAAAAGCTTGATAGAAGTATGTAGTTACATTCAAACCAAAGATTTAACAAACCTTTGTCATGGATAAAATGACGGTCATTCAACTTAGCAAAAAGAGGGATAGAGACATCAAGATTATAAGTAAACATTCTCATAAAAGAGCTTTTATAATCTTTATAAATACCAACACATCGGGGGGGAAGGAAGAGGATCTTCTAGATACACCATCAATGTTACTTTTACAAATATTTATGAGGAATGTCTTTTAAACAAGTTTGTGGATAATAAAACATCCTACTTGATTTTGTTCAACAAAATAGAAAAATCACTTTGAGCATCGTCAAACCATATCGTGTTTCTCTAAAACCAAATATATCAAATAATATTAGTAATTTATACAACTATTAGATCCTTAAAAGCGAACTCTAATTTCCATTCATTAATGAAAGTAGATTATACATTGAAGTGAAGTGCAAGGGACTCTCAATAACAACTAAGAATATTCAAAAAAAAAATATGGCGAGTGTCTTTAAAAGTATTGATGCAACAGCTACAAAAGGACACCATATTAAACCCCATCTTTCTCAGATTATCATTTGTAGGATACTGTGATTTTTTTCTTCAAAATACCAAGATTTTGGATATCACATTACAACAAATTTTCTTTCTCCAATAAGTTAATTATGAGTAAAATTAGCAACATAAGTGATTTCAAAAGAGTTCTTTAAAAATATAGTGATTCTAAATTGAATGGTCTTTATCTTATATGAGAAGAATTATCCAGAGCATATTGGATAGTGAGGTCGGACAATGATTAACCAATCGGAATAAGACTAAAAACCATTGTGAATTAAATCAAAGACCTTGAAACACAAGCTAATTCACATATAATCAGAAAATTTTAAAGCATCAGCAATCACATTGTCATTCCAGTTTTTATTCCAAAAATATATAGATCTTTCATCTCTAATCTTTCAAGAGTTTTCATTTTGAATTAGATAAAGAGATCTTTTAAACCGGGCCACAGAGAGGAAGAGATGTAACCATTAGCATACTTATTTCATTTAAAGAATATTGTTGTAAGAGTAGAGACTCATTGTTGATCAAATAAAATAATATCTCAACATAATTTCATATCATATGTTGTTGGAGTTGGTTGAAAATATATATATTAAAGAAGTCACACATCACTTAGTTTTGTAAATGAAGAGAGAGTTCGAGATTATATATAAGATATAAGTTCTTTGAAATACCACATCGCTTAGTTTTGTGAAGGAATATGGATTCTAAGGATATATATAGGATTCAAGTTCTTCATTCCAATATGCACCAGTCAAAAGCACTTTAAACTTGTATTTGATTTTTCTCTTGTACTCTTGATTTAGAGTGTTGTGAGGGATAGTTAAATATTTTCTTTGGAAAGTGCAGGTGTATTTGGGCCTTAGGGTGGTTGATGGTAGTTTATGTGTTGTAACAATTTTCACATAGTGTTATTATCTAGTTGTCATTTGACTACGATCGTGGTATTTTCTCGGGTTTTAGAGTTTTTATGTTAATCCCTTGTGTTGTTATTGTGCTCCTTCTTTTTTTCTCTATGCTTTATTTGTTTTTTTCCAACAATTGGTATCAGAGATTTTGGTTCGACTCAGGGATAAGTTTTCTTAGTATGCTCTGTGGTTGCAGTTTTGTCTGATCTTCCACATTAGAAAAGAAGGGTAGTATTGTGAAAGAGTTATTAAGCTGCAGTCACAAATTCTGATGTGCAGTTTGGGCTAGAGAAAATTTATGGAAGAATTTTTTGACTTGTGGAAAGTTCAAGTCAAAGATGTGTTGATACAATCAAGATTACACAAAGTGCAAGATTATGTCGGTGATTGAAGAGTTTCCTGCCGACATGGAAGTTGCACCATAAAGTTTCAATTTGGTTTTCGACATGTGAAAATTCTTGAAGTGGTTTAGCTTCATGTGAAGTATACTCTTCTTTAGGTGGAGTATACTCTTCTTTAGGTGGAGTATGATAGTTTTTTAAAACTTTGATTGTCGGTGAAGACAATATGAAATTCTTGGAGTGGTTTAACTTCAAGTGAAATTTATTTTTCATGATAAAATATATGATTGTCGGTGATAACAATGTGAAATTCTTGAAGTGATTTATCTTCAAGTGAAATATATTTATCATGAGAGAGTATGATAGTTTTTAAAACTATGATTATCAGTGAAGATAATGTGAAAATTCTTGGAGTGGTGTAGCTTCAAGTGGTTATACTATTTATGGTGGAGTATGATTATTGGTGATACCAATGAAAGTTTATGTATTATTTTCAATCAAGATGGAGATTGTTAGGGTTGGTTGAAAATATACATGTTGAAGAAGTCTCGCATCGCTTAGTTTTGTGAATGAAGAGAGAGACTAAGGTTATATATATGATACAAGTTCTTTGAAGGCTCATATCGCTTTGTTTTGTGAAGGAAGGGGGATTTTAAGGCTATATATAGGATTCAAGTTCTTCATTCCAAGATGGACCGGTCAAAATCACTTAAAGCTTATATTTGACTTTTATATTTTTCTCTTATACTATTGGTTTAGAGTGTTGTGAGGGGTAGTTAAGTATTTGCTTTGGAGAGTGCAGGTATATTAGGGCCTTGGGGTGGTTAAGGATTGTCTATGTATTGTGTTGTTATCGTGTTCCTTTTTTTCTCTTTATTTCTTTTTTACAATAATGTTGGGTGCAAATGTGAGTGGTTAAAGTCTCACATCACATATGAATGGGTGAAATATTGGATTTATAAGAGAGATGATCCATTTACCTAACACCTTAAGGTTTTGGGTTGAGATGTGACAAAATCCCCAACAATGGTATTAGAGCTATGGTTCGGCTTTGTGGGGGAGCGGGAGATGAATTCGGTGTTGATGAAATGTTGGATTTATAAGAGAGATGACTCATTTACCTAACTCCTTAATATTTTGGATATTTGTCTTAATATAAGCTCATCTTAACTTTCACAAAAATTCTTTAGAAGAAAAAATCATGTATCTTTTTGCTATAGTGTATATCGTGTTAGATATTATTATTATTCTATTACTATTTTACATTTATTATATCTTAGTATGGGTAGCTTGTTCTTTTCTAGTATATTGTAGGTATACTCTATTATAATCCATATTCTATTGGCTTTGGTTATTCTAATGAAAATCCTAGACTCCTTTCTCCTTCCTCTATTCTTTATAGGTTTGTTTCATTACTCATTTAGTTTATTGGTCTCATCAATTTGTATGTTCGTGATTTGTTTCTCTCAAATAATTTTTTAAAAGTCCTTTTAAGTCTCTCAGCAGTCAGCACCGATTGAATTTTGAGTTCTTATAATATTAATAATGGACAATGAAAATATTATCATCTTCAATCTATTAGTGTTCATCTCAACGAACAAAATTATGATTATTGAAGCTATATAACAATCAAAATTGAAAAGAAAGAGGATGTGGAGTTATGTTGATGAAATTTTTGTTAAGCCACGAATAAAAAATATGAAGCAACATATGCGTAAAAGTTGGAAATATGGGATGCTAGTAATTCAAATATCCTTACTTGGATCAATAATTAGGTTTTTAAATCAATAGGTGTGCAACTAACAAAATATGATACTATTGAAGAGGTTTGAGATCATTTGAAACTTTTTTATAATTAGTCTAATTTTGTAAAACGAGATTGGATGGAGACAGACACATTAGTGCTTTTAAGAAAAACAGTATGACCATTCAAGAACTTTTTCGGCCATGACTAATTTATTGGATCAATTGGATCTTATATAAATCACAATATCTTAGGTTCTTGATAGTGAATATTAACAACTTTAATAGCCCATCATTTAGGGTTGTTAATATTGCTCATACTATAATTGATTTTGGTTTTGACCGTGTATACCTATCTGAGAGACCATATCTCACATATTGATATTTGAGAGTAACTCTAAAAGATTATTTCCACTCATCCATGTATCATGCATGTCTCTTCTAATAAAAGTTTGAACTTTTATATTTTTTCAGCTATATCTCCTTCTATATGGATTTTTTACTCTAGGTTATCACACCATATATCATTTGATGATAAATTATTTGCGTATTTAAACCATGCTTCATGTATGTAGGTTATGACTAATTAAGGCACTCTTATGTCATTAGAAGGCATTGGTTCTGTCTCCATAACTAATATGTCATTTTATGATGTTAATCATATTCCTAATCTTACTTTGAGTCTTGCTTCTATTAGTCAATTGTGTGATTCTAATTATTCAATTACGTTTTCTTCCACTTCTTGTTGTGTGCAGGGGGGACTTGTGTTTTGGATAAGTTGAGAATCTCATATACTACAGCCTAAACTTTTACTCCCTCTATTGATTTATTAGCTTCTTTTCATTTGAATTCTTTGTCTTCTAGTTTTTATTTATCGCATTCCCGTCTAGGACTTATATTTGCTTCTATATTAAAGTAATTGGATTTTGTTGGAGCTTTAAGAAAGTTACAAATAGTGATATTTCAGATTGTTATGATTTTAAACTTACTAAAATTTCCAACTTTAGCTTTTAATAATAATATTTTTATTTCATATGCACCATTTGACTTAATTCACTATGATTTATGAGGTTCATCACAGGCTCTTGCCAAAGATGGAACTAGATATTATATTTTGTGTATTGATAATTATACTTGTTATTGTTTGGTTTATCTTATGAAAAATCATTTTGATTTTTTTTACATTTATCATAAGTTCCATGTGATGGTTAAAACTCAACATAATGTTGTTATAAAGTGTTTTTGTTGTGATTTAGATAGAAAATCTACCTATAAAAAATTCTATGAATTACTTACATGTGATGGTAATATTCATCAGAAATCATGTATTGATATCCCTCAACCTAATGGAGTTACTGAAAGAAAATATTGTCATATTATTGAGAATATGTGCTTCCTTTGTTGTTTGCTTCGGTTTTCGAAGAGTTTTGGGGAAAATCAGTTATTACTAATTTTCACGGTATTAATATAACCTCATCATACATATCATCAAGTTTGTCTTCTTTCAAAAATTCTATAATTTTATCTCTATTTATGCTTCCTTAAAAATCTTTGGTTATAATTGTTTTCTTTTCCTTATACAATTAGAATATAGTAAGTTATCTTCTTGTTCTACCATATGTGTTTTTCTTGGTTATGGGGATAAAAACACGGGCTACTCTTGTTATGATCCTCAAGCAAGAAAATTTTATGTTTCTCATATTGTTGTATCTCTTGAACATAATCCTTTTTACTCTCTTTCCTCTTGATTATCATATGACTAGTAGTTCGGACTTCACCCATATTGATCATTGTGGTTTTGATGATAATGTTTCTAATAATTATAATTTTAATAATTTCATGATTGATACTACTCTTAATCATGATATTATCATCCATCTTGCCCCCGTAGCTACCCAACAAACTCATATGATTGTTGATTCAATGCCTCTTCTTCATTATGTGTCTTGTGACTGCAAATCTACTCAATTGTATGACTTTATCTAGTCCACTTACTCTACTTCTTTTTATTTTTCCTAACTAGTTTTTTCTAATTATTATTATCAATTTTATTTTAGCCATATTCTTATAAAGAGACAATACTTGACCCTCTTTAGATGCAGACGATACAATGGAACATTTTGCTTTGCACAAGACAAATACTTGAAAGTTAGTAGGTCTTACTTATGGAAAATATGACAGTGTCTTGTTGGGTATACAAAATAAAAAATAAGTATAATGAGTCAATTGAACACTAGGGAATTCTCTCGACAATATGATATGGATTATGAATAAACCTTTGTTCAAATGTCTAAGATAACTATTATTCATACTCTTATTGTAGATTCATTGATTCTTTAGTTAAATATTTATCAAATGAATGTTAAAAATATTTTTTGAAATGGTGATCTTCATGAGGAAGTTTATATGGTATATCCTCCATGTATTTTTCATAATCAAGGGTAAGTGTGTAAGTTGAAGAAAGTTATATATAGTTTGAAACAAACTCTATGGGTTTGGTTTGAGTAGTTTATCATTGTTATTAGATCTTTTAGTTTTCGGTCTAGTAATCATGATTCAAATTTATTTGTCATGACCACCTCTAATGGTTGTATTTTACTTTTATTATATGTTGATTATATGATTATTACATGTGGTGATATTGATGAGATTGATGATTTGAAATTACAACTAGTCAAGCAATTTGAGATGAAAGATTTAGGTACTATGCATTACTTCTTGGAGATTGAAGTTTTCTACTCTCCTAAAGGCTACCTTGTCTCTCAATCCAAGTGCATTGTCAACATCCTTGAATAAGCTCGTATTTCTAGTACTAGATAAGCAAATAGTCCTCTTGAATTGAATGTGAAATATGCTTCATCTAATGGTGTTCCTTTACCAAATCCCATTTTGTATTGTCCGTTGGTTGGAAGTTTGAAGTATCGTATAATTACCATACTTGTTCTTGATTATAGTGTTCATGTTGTTGGCCAGTTTGTTTTCTCCCCCATTATAGTACATAGGGAAATTGTTCTTTGTATTCTTCGATATCTTTCAGAAATCTGATTTCAAAGGCTTTTATTTTTGTCATCGTTCTCGTTAAAGTTACATGTTTACTCTAGCGTTTATTATCATGGTGACTCCATGGACCATAAGTCTACCATTGATTTTTGTATCTTCCTTGGAGACTCTCTTATTTCTTAGAAATAAAAATCAAGATATTGTATCCCTCCCTTCTACAGGAACCGGGTATTATACTATGTCGTCCACCACTACTAAAATAGTTTAGTTGTGTTTATTACCTTTTGATATGAGTGTTCCTCTCCCTAAACAAACTCTCGTGAATTGTGGTAACAAAAGTTCCATTCAAAATGCTCACAATTTATTATTTCATAAATTTATGGAGCACATTGAGATTCATTGTCACCTCACTCGTCACCATCTTCAGCATAAAACAATTATTCTATTGTTTGTCTTCTTCTACTTGCATATCACTAATTTGTTTACGAAAATACATTCAGTTAAACATTTTTGTTTCTTGATTGACAAAATCTTGATGCTTCATGTTAATGCATCATAAATTTGAGGAAAAATATTAGATAATATTATTATATCTTAGTAAGAGTAGTGTCATTTTTTCTAATATTTAGTATTTATTAGGGGTGGCAAAGCGGCGGTCGGTCCCGTTTAAGCTCGTCCAAAAGCGGAGCAGGACGGGGCGAGCCAACTTAGACGTTCGAGCTCAAAAGTCATGTATGTCCTGTATGCTAACGAGATGGCGGGTTGATCCGTCAATTTTATTTTTTTTACAATTTGATTTACTACATAATTTATAAAATTGTTAATCATTACCAAATAGACCGACAAATTTTAACAATATATAATAAAACTTTAACAAATCTTAATGTAAATGTCATATTTTTCAATATAAACAAAACAATTAACTATATTACCAAAAACTAAAAAAAAAAACACCCTAAAACGCCAAAATAATTCATTTGGTTCAAAAAATCAACAATCACAACCTAGTTAAGGACATCTAGGAACAAAATTCAACAAAGCAAACTAGCACAAGCTAAACAAAGACAATCAAGAACCACCAACAACAAAAATATCTTAAAGACTCTATGACAAACACTTCATCAATCATCATCTATGTCATGAACATATGAAGCTTCGGTTGATATTGTAGCCATTTGATCGAACCTTCCACCATATCTCTCATAATTGTCACACACTATTTAATAATTATCAAGATAAACTACATCAAAATCAATAATTTTATCAATGTATTCTCTATGTTTAACAATAAAGACTTTTCCTACTATGAGTGAAGATGAAGAACGAAGTAGAGACCAGTTAATGTCTTCAAAATGAGGTGTTTGTGGTTATGTGAAAACTGAATATTAGGGTTTGAAGAAATGATGGTTGTTTTAAAAATAGTTATACTGCGAACCACATTAATATTATTTTAGTTCAAAATAAAAAATAATTTTTTTTAACAAAAAGTCTGCGGGAATAAATCGGTCAGCCCCGACTTCGGTCAATTTTAAAAGTGAATTAGACGAGACGGGCCAACTTAAGACATCGAGGCGAAAACCTTTCCCCGATCAGTTTTGTCGCCCTTAATATTTATACTCTATTTTAATCTTTATTCTACTAACTTTTGTTATTCTAATGAAAACTTTAGTCTTCTTTCTCCTTCTCTTCTTTCTTTTTTATTAACATATTACTGGTTGAAAAAAAACTATAATTAAGGTTATTTTAATAAAATAATTAAGATATAAAAACTTAAAAATGATTATTTAAAAATGGAAAAAAGCTAATATAAGGGCCAGTTTGAATAACTTCTGATTTTTAGTTGTTAAAATTTGTTTTATAAATTTATTTTAATAAAACTGTTTTTAAAAAGAGAGTTGAAAAAAAAATGTTTGGCACTCAAATTTTTAAAACTGTTTTAAAAATGAGAAAATGAAAAAAATTGTTTGATGGTTTATGTTTTCAAATCTAGTTTAGAAAAAAGAAAATAAGAAATAATATATATAATATTATATATATATATATATATATATATATATATATATATATATATATATATATATATATTATATATAATTTAAATCCTTTAGCTATTTTTTAATGAGATCTCTAAATTACTATATTTTTTTATAATTAAATTGTTAGTCAATTAATAGTCAAATTTAATTTTAAAAATATATTTATTTCAAAGGTCTAAACCCTAGTTACAATATATTTCGGTACAAATCTATCAAATAATCAAATATTTTTTTTTTACCAACAGTAGTTCCTAATATATTTTCAAAAATATAAAGATTCAATTAATATACATTTAAGTATTCGTAATAATTTTTAATATAAGTAACAATTAGGCATTTCATAGATAATAAATTGATGGGTGATTAGAGAATGTGAGTTGTAACGGAAAACTCAAATTTTTAGAATTGTGATAATGGTGTAATAATAATGTTGATCTATAAGGTTAACACTTTAAGATCAAATCAATATGAGAGTAAGATGAGTGAATTATTAGATAATAAATAATATACCTTTAGTTATAGTTGATCTCTGAGTAGTTTAGTGTATATTATATATATTATATATATATATATTATATATTATATATATATATATATAATATATATATAATATATACGAGACATAGTGTCAGAATTAAATTTATATTTTTAAAATTTTAATAAAAATATATTGTAATTTAAAAGTGTTTAGTTATTAAAATGGTGCTTTATAATTATATAAATAGACTAATAATTATTAAAATAAAAGAAAATATTACAATGGTGTAATTGAAATTTTTAAAAAATAAACCAAAATTTTAAATATTATTATAGTTATTAATTTAAAATTAATACTATATTATATTATTATATAATTTAATTATACAAGTAATATATAGAAGAAAAGTTGAAATGTTAGAATTAATCGTAAATTTATTATATATGAAACATAATAAACGAAAGTTAGAAGAGGTATTTCTAATAAAAAATCAATATGTTTATTTAGACATAAAAGTTAAACTAATTATTTACATAAATGTCATTGACGAGTATTATTGTCTTCTCCGTGTTTTTATATGGTTTAGAAATGAATAAAATATTAAAAAGTGAAAAGCAAAACACATTTTAATTGTTTTGATTTTTTAAATTTAGAAACAACAAAACTTAAAACAGTTTTGAAAACTATTTTTTAAAAACACACAAACCAAACAAATTTTTTAGTTTTGAAATTTTTGAAAAGAAAAAACAGTTTTTTAAAAGCCAATCAAACAGGCCCTAAATCGTCTTCTACAAAAAAAATACAAGTATCGGTCATTTATCACATTTGTGGTAATATTTATTTAAGTTTAATAAAAAAAGTTACTTTTAAAATTTTATAAATTTCTTTATTTAAATTAAACCTTAATAAAACAAAATTGTCAATTTTAGTTCTCATCTTATACAATAGTGTTTTTTTTAAGAAAGATGCTCATCTTATACAAAAGTTGTATGCTTTTCATTTTTGACAGCAAAAGCTGTATGCTGCTTTTAGCACTAGGGGCTAAAAATAAGCACTTTTTATGTAGATTATTAGCCTTGAAAGCTTGAAATATTATAGGGACAAAACAAATAATTTTTATTTTAGGAAGTATGATACAGTAAGATAAGGGTCATGATCATGTAGACCCAGATTGTCTCCTCATAAGTATATCTTCGCACGTTGGGAACGTAGATGGTACTGTCACTGTTATTACAAAGAGTGGCAAGAGCCAGCTCTTTGCATTTTTGCCCTTTCATTGTTTAACAATAATAAAAACATTGTGATATCATTAGTTATCTGTTTTCCTAATTATGAAAACAACTAGTACTATAATATAATTATTATCATCATGCAAATGGTTCATTTTTGTTTGAAACTTTAGTGTAGTTTTGAAGTTTTGAAGATATTTTGAAGCATGAAGAAGAATTTGCATTGGTTGAAAGAATTTTCTAACAATGTGAGGACAGGTAGAAGACTTTCACTAGGGGAATACAAACGAGCAGTGTCATGGTCTAAGTATTTAGTTTCTTCTGGAGCAGCTATTAAGGGAAATGAACAAGATGATTGGAATGCTGATTTGTCTCAGTTGTTTATTGGTTCCAAATTTGATTCTGGGAGACATAGCAGGATCTATAGAGGTTTGTACAAGAACATAGATGTGGCTATTAAGCTTGTGAGTCAACCTGAGGAGGATGAGGAGTTGGCTGCTTTGCTTGAGAGACAATTCACTTCTGAGGTTGCTTTGTTGTTTCGATTGCGCCATCCGAATATCATTACTGTAAGCTCTATTTCTTCATTGATTTCTTTTTCTGTATATGCTAGACTATGGTTTGAAATTGTGGTTCAGTCATAGTATCAGACAAAATATGGTACTTATAAAATGAGGATGAGTTAGGCTCAAACCATATTTCTTAATATAATATTAGAGTCTGATTTAAGATTTTGGTCACCTGCTATCAGATTTTTGCTATCGAATCACTTACTATTTACTTCCACGCTCGTCCTAGACTTAAAACACAGTTATTACAAATGCTAAATAATGAAGCAGATTTAGAGTTATTAACATTTTGATTGATAATTGTATTATTCTAGTTTGTTGGAGCTTGCAAGAAACCACCAGTGTTCTGCATAATCACCGAATATATGGCTGGAGGCTCATTGAGAAAATACCTGCAACAGCAAGGACCACATTCAGTTCCTCCCAAACTGGTTCTTGAGTTAGCCCTTGATATTGCAAGGGGGATGCAATATCTTCATTCTCAAGGAATACTTCATAGGGATCTCAAATCAGAAAATCTATTGTTGGATGAAGATATGTGCGTAAAAGTAGCAGATTTTGGGATCTCGTGCTTAGAATCTCAAACCGGCAGCACAAAAGGATTCACCGGAACTTACCGTTGGATGGCGCCTGAAATGATCAGAGAAAAGCGTCATACAAAGAAAGTAGATGTCTATAGTTTTGCCATAGTTCTATGGGAGCTAATAACAGGACTCACACCATTTGATAACATGACACCAGAACAGGCAGCATATGCAGTAACTCACAAGGTATCGTTGCTATAGTACGCCTCGATCGCGATTTCAATACAGATTTTGCTTTGGTATTTTATACATTAAGTATCTTAGTTCAATGGTTATTGATGTGTGGAGTGCGTGAATGCGTGGATCTCTCTAAGTATTGAGAATCCGTCCGATTTTATTTTTGCGCAATTCTTGATTTCCTATAAACACGATTTTTGTAAAATTTGTGCAGAATGAAAGGCCTCCGTTACCATCTGATTGTCCATTGGCATTTAGTCATCTCATCAAGAAGTGTTGGTCAAGCAATCCAAATAAACGGCCACATTTTGTTGAGATAGTCTCGAATTTGGAGAGATATACTGATTCACTCGAGCAGGATCCTGAATTTTTCTCTACCTATAAACCAAGTCCTAGTAATGTACTTGTGAAATGCTTACCAAATTGTAATGCTGGCAACAAGTTCAGTTCTTGAAAGGCTTAGGAGTTAGAACTCTATTTTCAATAATCTGATGATAATTGTATTATATCAATCCCAAGATGGACTAGTATGGTGCTATTTGAATTAACTTCTAGCTTGCAGAGCCTTTTAATTAGAAGAAAATGATAGTTCTTCATTTATAAAGAGCAATTTTAGAGGTCTTTGGAATAAATTATTTATAAAATATTTCTATCACCCAAGATATTACTAGAGGTTAAGTTGCATATATACTATGTTGTTTTCTTTATTACGTATTGTAGTATTGGCTATTAAAACTATATCAGTGTGATATAACAATCAAATATAAACTGCATCAAACTTACAATACACTTCATGATTTGCTATAGAATTACACCCTTGAATATAATAAAGAGATAAGTTATCTTGAAGGGACAATTTCTAAAAGCGGACACAAAGGATGGGGAAGAATTGGCACGAGACATAAGAGAAAGTTCATAAATGCATCAAACTTTGGTACAAGTAGTGAAATAACTTAAACATTGTTTATAGAGTTGAAAAATGAAACATAAAATTTAGATGATCCAAAGCGTAACCTAGGAAAACAAACATCTTGATTGAGTTCAAAATGAGTGGATGTTGGTGTTAGATAGTAAATACAATTTTTATCTTTTTCATATGGACTAATTGTGTTTTAAAGTCCGTTCAATCATTTTTATTATTTTAAATTTGTTTTATTAGAAAATTGATGATTTGGTAAGTAAAATAATAGAAAATAAATTCAGTGTTTCAATTGTGAGAAAATTTTGTTGGGGTTAGACTTCATTGACATATTCCTGCGTAACATTATTGACTAGGAATAAACAATTATAATTAGTTATTAATATTAGCGCTTGACCCTCTCATGCAGCTCATGTCATGTTTGAGTCAACTATGTGAGATCAATTGGATTATCTAATATATGATCTCTCAACCTATTAATCAACAGAAAACAATCTTGAATTTAGTAATGACTAAAACCTTTTTAATATCAAGTCATACTATAAAAATATGTTTTAGGGAACTAATCCAAAACAAGCATTAAGAACGAAGTATCCATCAATATTAAAACTTAAGAAGAATTACATTAAACGTCACGGTCGGGATCAAAACATAAGTTACAGAGTAACTACATCTAACCCCGACAAAATAGAAAATTCGCTACGTTTACTCATCGTAGCCTTATAATCCAGCCATAAAAGAAAGAAGTTGAAAAGTATTTGTTTATGATTCCTCAAACAACACTTCCGCCCTCGATCTTCCTCTCTTATTCTCATGTTGTGATTTGTGGTGAGAACTTATTTCACTAAGGAACCACCTCGAGTCCATCAACTTCAATTATCTCCAAATGATTGTCTGACACCCCTATTTATAGGATTGGGAAAGATAAGCTCGCTTAACGTGCCTACTTTCTTCTAGGTTAAATATTGCAGGTTGTCATAGGACTAGGCTTGCTACCTATGCTCGCTAAGTGTCGCACCCATGCTCCCTTAGCCACCAAAACTCTTAATTCACCTTGAAGTAACTCAACCATAAATTCTTTGAACCATCTTTTCTCGCTAAATGGGTATGTGTTTCCTGGCTTAGCGGGGATGCACACTTCAGCCCATAAACTATAAATAGGGGATTTTAGTTCATTTCTATGAGGGTTTTATGAATCGGAGGAGTACAAAATTATAGTTGGTTCACTTTGATTTACAATAGAAGGATAAAAAGGAAGTCTGAAAGCAGAAGCACGGCTCAAGTGACAGGGCATATCCCGTTTTTAAAATTTAACGTCTTTGGAAAGACCAATTGTTACGCTAACCATGAGTAAGCATAGTGTCATACCTCGAAAAAAAATACGACCTCCCGAAGCGCGTCGCACACTCACGGAATGACTAACAGAATCGCCACCGAACTTTATTTATTCCCAAAAAGGGAAAGAAAATATCAAAAACCCATAAAAGAACTACAATGATATGGTCGTCACAACCAAATTAGGTTCGGGAATCGATTATGTAATGGGAATGTATTAACACCCTTCACGTCTGTTGTACTCAACAGGAACCGTTTAGTTGGTTTGTGCATAAGTGTTAGCTTTTGAAATGTTTGGATTTCTCGAGTTATTAAAAAATTTAAAGAGAAAAAAAAAGGGGTCGCAACAAGTTTTTATTAATGTGCCAGACAAGATTGCAGGTCTTACTCCTACGTATCTTCAGATGCAATGGAGAACTCAAGGCTACGTAATTCTGGGTAAAAAATATTTGTTTCTTGGTCGATTTTAGCGAAAGCTATTTTGTCACAATCGAAGGAAAAAGATTGCTTATCCAAAATTTTATCAGAAACTCGTGGACTACACCAAGTTCCCTTTTCATCTTATTTGAGAAAGAGTTTTTATGTTTTTATGTGTTTTTGGTTTTATTTGAGAAAATGCAATCGATGTTGATCGAGGTTTGTTTTGCGATGCGGGTGATTATGAAAATGATTTGAATTGAAATTGAAATGGTTTAAAATTTTGAGTGAATGTGAAATGGTTTTGAAAGTGATTTAAAATAGAAATTTGGTGTTGATCAAGTGCTTTTGAAAATGAAGTTTGGTATTGACCAAATATTTTTATTTTATTTTAGAAAAGGTTGATTTTATTTTTTGATCCATTTATTTAATTCAATCTATCTAACTAAGGGCAAGAAAACAAAAACAAGCAAATAAAAAAAGGGTAATGCTAACTTGTGCCCTAGGGGCACAAGATAAGACACCCACTTGTAGAAAGTTTGTATTGAAAAAACCAATTATAAAATTAATTGTATACCTTTATTAAAATCAATGCATAATTTCCAACACAAAATTAATTTCTTTAATTCTTATTTTGTACCCCTAGGGCACAAGTTAGCATTACCCTAAACAAATTATAATCAAAGGAATAGGATACAGGAACAGAGTCACACATATGAGTGTGTAGGCAACTGCCCCCACTAAAAATTTATCACTCTTCAAAGTAGTATTAGTTATAATAATAATAATAATGTTATAACAAGTGTTCTATAGTAAATAAATATCACAAATTAATCCTCAAACTTTGTTTCCACTTCACCATCATGACATCTAAATACAATTCATTTAAGACAATATAATATAACTTTAACTTCTGTTGATATCAATTTATTACTCTATATTGCAATAAATTATGAGTTTATTTATATTTTATAGTATATTATAAAACATTTTATCAATAAATATGTTATAATATTTATTTATTTAAGTAATGAATATTTTATATTAAAAAGTTATTTATTATACTTTAAATATATAATTAAGTTGGTATGTATATTATTATTGTAAAAACAATTATACATACGTCTAAATATGTCTCACAACATATATGGTTGATAAATTATTTTAAAAATATTATAAAAAAGTGACATAATGATAAAAATTAATTTAATAAACATAAAATTATTTTATACAAAATATATATATATATATCTTTAAGGTGAACACTTACCTTGAATTTTATTAAATATTAGTACCTTCATCTAATAAAATAATGAAATTTAATAATATATTATATTTTAATATTATTTTATTTTTAAAAATTATATTTTAAAATTTATTTACACTAAAGATATTGGTCTATAACCAAAATTCTTGGATATCAAAAAATTTACTTATCTTAAATTTATATTTAATATTATATTTACCCCTGCATTCCAAAAAAATGATTGCATCCCTGAGGATATATTTGTCATTTGAGGAATAATGAAAAATGAAATAAAATAAATAGTAATGATAAAATAAAACTAAACAATTAACAAAAATAAAAGAAAATAAAAAATGATGTAAGCATGAACATGGGAGATATAATATCAAATAAATTGACATGAGATATTTTGGAGACGTGTCTTTGGAAATCCCCCTAAATGCATTGTAGGCAACAACATTGTCCTAACTTTGACATTTGTAGGCTAACTTATACTTTAGGTCATTTTAGGCTAATTTTATCATAAAACTATTTAAGAGTGTCATAAATTGATTCAAACATACTATACACACATTAAAAAGCTCATACATTAATTAAGTTAAATTCAAAATCTACCAACCATACACAATTTGTTCAAAAAATACAAAAAATAATACGAACAAACATAAACTAATGGGTATGTTTAACCACCTGTTTTTTCTCCGCCTATACTGCAAGGCATTCAGTATTAAATGCCTTGAAAATAACGTCTTCTACAAGATCCAACTGGAGACTGCCTTCCTCAAAAAGTCCAGACTATATGCCCGATCTCGCCATATCTATAATACGCTGACAAACCTACAATACATCCTGAGTGTTGTCATCCAGAAGCGTCTAATGTCATGATAAAATGTGACACCCTATAGAATCATGTGATATATCCTTCTACATAAGCCCATTGTACAGAAACTAGCACCCTATGATAGTGCTCTAGTACCAGATGACTATCAAGATTCTCAAGTATGGCATCAAGATCTCTACGGTGGATGGTGAGAGGAAAAGACACTAAGGGGTGTACCGGAATAACTTGCAAATACAGAAATTGGCGCACAACTCGCTCGGAAAAATACACATACATTAGACCTGAACTATAAGACAACCACCCAGAGTATAAGGAAATGGCGTCTTGCTTACGCGTCTGGCAGTGACCAACGTATGGGCAAAAGGAAATGGCATCTGCTACAATGACGGTCAAGATACATCAAAAGCGATTGATCGCCTAACTCCCGTTGTATGGGGAAAAGGCATAAGCATGTAGTGAATCCTCAGTGTAGTTAGTCTCATGTTCCCACTAGGATATGTGAGGAAAATTAGATATGATCCACACTTGGAAATGGTTCAGATAAAAAATTAGTAACAAGTGTAACACAAGAGTTATTAAAATATTATAGTAAATTACTGTAAGCAGCATGCATCTTCCTGTCAACTGCTTTGCCTTCCAAAGAGAAGCTTCGCCCAACTTTGTGTGCAGGTAGACCAAATAGGCGCCTCCCAGTTGTACTCGTGAATCATCGTTAAGTCAATGAGGTAGACCACATAGACATATGTTTTACTTTTGTTCACAAATGTGGGTGTACCAACCAGGAACAAAATGTAACACCTCAATGCACATTGTCGGTGGCAGTCAACCTGCATATCATCACCATTATCATCCATAGCCATCTACGTGTGGTATTTATAAAGGTCTTCAAAGAATTTAAATCTACCATCAGCACCTTTGGTGTTAACTACCTCATTCTAGTTATCAGTTGGTTCAACTCCCAAATATGTAACCATCATCTTGTTGGCTTCGTCTCGACTGATCTATAGTGGCACAATAATTCTCCCCTAACGGGAAGATGTAGGAGGCATGAGACATCATACAAGGTCATGGAAATCTCACAAATATTAAGGTGGAAAGATGATGTCTCTGAGTGTTTTCTTTCTACAAATTCGCATGCATGCCATGGTCTATGATCTTGTAGCCAACAACACATAATCCGACAAGCCCAGAGTAACGAAGAATATTCTGGAACCAGTCATCTTCGGGTTGTTCCAGTTCCAAAATCTACCTTACATAGTTTACAAATTTTATACATTGACGCTCATATAAAAATAAATATATCACCATTAGTCGTGATTAAATTAGTATAAAACAAATGTAATGTAAAAGTAAATAAATATACCTCTCCTACCCAAACATGCCTAACAACATGGTCTTTATAAATATGAAGTAAATAGGTGTCATATATGAAGGTGAGAAAAACAAGAAAGGGGGGGTTTGAATTGTTTGGAAAAATAAGCGCTTTTCAAAATGAAAACCACACAATGATTTTATACTGGTTCGCTTATAACACAAAGCTACTCCAGTCCACCCGGCCAAGGTGATTTCGCCTTCAACAAGGACTTAATCCACTAATCTTGAAAGATTACAAACAACGCCTAAGAGAAAAAAATCTCTTAGTCCTCTCAAGTATACAGACTTTACAAAGTCACTTGAGGAAATAAACAAACAATTGATAAAAGATTTATGTAATCTAGAGTGCTTCTAAGAAAGCAAATATTACAGTATTAAGAACAAGAGTTTTTCACGTTATAAGCAAAAGCTTAGTGAAGATCTTAGAGAGCAAGAAGGTTTTTCTTGTGTTGATGTTTCAGTATAATTTTGGCTTGTTGGTTTGCTGATTGTTTTTTTTTCTTCAAGGTTGATTGCAGCCTATTTATATATCAGTTGAAGTAGTAGTTGAAACTGGTGGATATTGAGATGAAGTTATGCCATCACATAAATAGCTACTGCAGGATGACTTTTTCTTCTTGAAATGACTACTTACCACAAGTAGTATTTTCTTTATTGAAATTGGAGATTAACGTCTCTTTCTCTATTAGGAAATCCATTTGCAAATCTTTTCTTGACTTAAACGTTACTCTTTCATGATTAGCAATTCCATGCTCAGAGTACTTGTGTTTCTGGAGAATCTTGGAATCTTGCTTCTGATGTTGATCTCTTGTGAGTTCAGATAGTTTCTTCAGATAGCGCTGAGAACTTCTGGAGCTTAGAGATAACATTGTTCAGAGTCAGAACTTCTAGAGCTTACTTCTTGTTCAGATGCTTCTGATACTTTGCTGTTTTGCTCAGAGTTAGACTTTCTTGAACTTGTTTCCACTTCAGATGCTTCTGATCATTTGATAATTTGTATCTGATCTGGTTTTGTATCTGATGACATCATCAGATTTCTTCCTTCTTTCTTTAGAATCCTGCACACTTAGAAACTTTTCGTTAGGGTGCCATTTTTGGTTTCATCCTTTGTTATCATCAAAATCAAGGAATCTGTTGTAGAACAATTTTTGTTCTTACAATCTCCCCCTTTTTGATGATGACAAAACAACCTTAATTAGCAGATGAAACATGAATAATATTAGATCAGATAGACAGAAGCTCCCCCTGAGATAGTGTTAGGGAGTTCAGAAGTTCTTACCAGAGCTTCTACGGAAAGAGATTTCTTGATACCTTCTGCAATTTCTTAAGCCCAGGTTAGATAAATTTATTTTTAAGAAAAATATGTTGCAGAATGCTTAAGGTATTAGACAATATTTTCATCAGAGCTATTAATGACTTCTCCCCCTTTTTGTCAGAATCAAAAAGACATAGCAAAAAAATAAATAAATAAATTAAGAGAAAAACTTGTATTCAGATAAAAGCACAAAGGCAACAAGAAAACATCAGATTCAGAGAAGATAAAAAACAACAGGCAAGCAAAAAATAAATCCTAAGTGCCTAAGGGTTCGGAGGCGGAGGCATTCTCTGAAGCAACATTGCAAGCATGCTCTGGATGTTGTCGTTGATAGTATCTTGCTTGTCCATTCTGGCCCGGAGTTCATTCTGATCTTGCTTGAGTTCTTTCAGAGTCTGAAGAACCATAGGGATCACAGAAGAGGACTCCCCCAGAGTCAGAGCCTGCTGAGCTTCAGCTTCAGCAGCAACTCGTGCTTCTGCGTCCGCCAGAGCCTTAGCTTCAGCTTCCTTTTCCCTTAGGATTTCAGCTTGACGAGCTTTTTCTTCTTCTTCCAGTCTTCTTGCTTCTTCTTCAGCTTCCTTTGTCAATCTCTCTTCCTCTAGCCTTCTAGCTTCAGCTTCTCTGGCTAGTCTCTCTTGGAGTCTTGCCTCAGCATCTCTGATGTAGCCATTTCTGACTTGTTCAGAGATACTCTTCAGCCTAAAAGCCTCAGAGGTCATCCAGCCAATGACTCTGTTCCAGTGTGTCCTTACAGATTTAGGATCATCACTGAATTCAGAGTTAGTGGTCAGAGACTTGATCTTTTGTACTAAAGCCCCTGCAACCAGCATGATGGATTCCTCAAGGGTAGGTACAGAAAGGTCAGGTTCAGAGGTAAGAGGTGGAGATGTTGGAGGGCTGAGATTTAATGTGTGAGGTTCAGATTCTGATTCAGGTTGGGGTTCAGATGTTTGGGGTGAGGCGTAAAGAGGGTTTAAATCTAAGGGTTCAGAAGAGATGGAAACATATGGGGGTGATTCTGGTTCTGAGGAAGATGAAGAGGAAGTGCTTTGGTGGGTTTGTGCAGGTTTAGAGGGAGGGATGAATGTACGGGCTACATTTAGAACTGGTGAAGGTTGGGAGGTTCTGGTGGTTGAAGGTGGGATTTCAGAGGTTGTAAAAATAGGTTGTGAAGAGAGAGGATTAGAAGAAGCCATCAGAGGATTAGAGGTAACAGAAGGAACATACGTACCAGTAGATATATTCAGAGGAGCTGGAGATCTGCTTCCAGAAGCTTCTCCAATTCTTGCCTTCTTTGCCGGAGGCGCTATCTTCTTCTCAGATAGACCTCTCTTGTATCTGACGAAGTCTTCTTCAGAATCCAGACAGTCGTCGAGGCTGAAATCAGAGATGTCAACACCATCATCCAGCAGACGCTGAAGATAGATAGCAACAGCATCTCTGGGTTCATTCTTGAAGAATCTGGCAAGGCCATGAGGCATCTTCCTCTGATCTTTCAAGCAATCCCAGGATGTATCCAGAGTGGGCTTGACTTGAATTTTCTTGATTATCCCCATACTCTTGAGATTTCTGGCGTTCAGAGGCTTCCCAACATCTATTGCCAGATCATCCATCAATTTGGTCTTTTCCAGATGGTCTACCAGTCCATTCTCAATGAAGACATCAGATAGCAATCTTCCCAGAGGAATGTAGGATCTGGGCTTCATGTTGTTTCTGGTTTCTCTGACTGAATCTCTCAGATATCTGAAAAGGAGAGCAGGGAGGCAGATCTTCACACCCTTCTGAATGCAGTACAGAATGCATTTCTGGTCTGCATTGATGTAGTCAGAGGAGTTAGAGGTTGGACGGTGG
Source organism: Lathyrus oleraceus (assembly GCF_024323335.1). Lineage (NCBI taxonomy): Eukaryota > Viridiplantae > Streptophyta > Magnoliopsida > Fabales > Fabaceae > Lathyrus > Lathyrus oleraceus. The sequence goes on from NC_066582.1 coordinate 119,348,726, forward strand.
TGAATGGTTCCCAGAATGATCTTCAACCACACTCTGAGGTTCTGATGCAGCTCTTTGTTCTTTGAAGGATTTCCTTCAGTGTTGGGTTTGAAGATTGTTGGGTTGATGACTTCAGTGATGCGCTTTGACCTAGGAGGGATGTTGTAAATCCTTTTTCCTCCACTTCTCTCCATGTTCACCAGAGAGGCAATAGACCCTTCAGTAATAACAATCTTTACTCCTAGAACATAGGAGACGATGAAGTTGTCATCTGCATCTGCAAATCTCCAGAACTCCTTGACGAGAAGTGGGTAAATGGGACCATAAAGCCTTTGGAAATAGTTTTCCCACCCTTGTTTGCGAAGTTCTTCAGTGAGATCAACGCCATTTCTTCTTAGGTTGTCGAAATCAACTAACGATTCACACAACACGTCCAAACCTTCAAAAGGGGTTGAAAGGTTGATATGGCGTTCACGGTCAAGAACGTGAGGTTCTTTGTAAACAGGGGTGATGGTGACGCCTGTAACGGTTGGTGTTGGAATGCTTGAGGTTTGAGCAGTAGAGCTTGATTCCATTTCTTGAGAGAAGTTAAAGACTTGTTGTTGTTGAGTGTCCATGGTGAAGGAGAAGAAGATTGATGAAGATGAAGAGCTTTCAGAGAATGCTTGAGAGAGGTTTAGGGTTTTAGAGTGAGTGAGAGTGATAAGTGTGTGAAATGTGAGAAAAGTGTTTATATACTCTAAGTAAAAACACATGCAAAACGACACATATTCCAGCGTTAGCACAAGAATCAAAATAGCACGCTTGGGGGGAAAAATGATTACAGCTAATTAATGAATGTCTAATCCCACAGTACGCACACTGCTCAAGGAGATCTCAAACGTTCTGACCTTTGAATTTCTTTTGACAGCTGTCTAGAAGTTCTAGGGTTAGACGCTTAGTGCTCCACGTGTTGATGTATCTGATCTTCAGGAATACCAAAGGATTGGTTTCTGAAGATTTCTAACTCAGATATCTTCTTAACTTGGTAGAAGTATCAGAGTCAGAGGCAGAAATACATTTGTTTACATCAGAGTCTCATTTTACTTTTTCAGAGCCATACTTCATTCAGGGCAATTTTTAATGTTCAGATGTTCTAAGATAAAAAGAAATCTATCTTCAGCTAGAGGCTTAGTAAAGATATATGCCCATTGATGTTCAGTATCAATGAACTTCAATGTTACTATCCCTTTCTGAACATAGTCTCTGATAAAATGATGTTTTATTTCAATGTGTTTGGCTCTGGAATGTAGAATGGGATTCTTACTTAAACAAATAGCAGCAGTATTATCACAAAAGATAGGAATGTTACTCTCAAAGATTTGTAGATCTTCTAGCTGATGCTTCATCCAGAGCATCTGAGTTGTGCACAGTGATGCTGAGATATATTCTGCTTCTGCAGTTGATAGAGCAATAGTTGACTGTCTTTTGCTAGCCCAGGATATCAGATTGTTTCCCAGAAGCTGGCAATTTCCAGAGGTGCTTTTTCGTTCTATTCTATCTCCTGCATAATCTGCATCACAATAACCCGAGAGTCTATACTCTGATGTTTTCTCATACATCAGGCCCAGGTTAGGAGTTCCTTTCAGATACTTAAGAATTCTCTTAACTGCTGTTAAATGAGATTCTCTAGGATCTGATTGAAATCTGGCACAAAGACAGACACTAAAGAGAATATCAAGACGAGTAGCAGTCAGATAGAGAAGAGAGCCTATCATACCTCGATAGAGCTTCTGACAAACCTTGTTGCTTACCTCTTCCTTTTCAAGAATGCAAGTTGGGTGCATGGGAGTTTTTGCAGAGTTGCATTCAGTCATGTCAAACTTCTTCAGAACGTCTTTAATATATTTACTTTGATGGACGTACGTGACTTCTGGAGTTTGATTAATTTGAATTCCCAGAAAGAACTTTAGTTCTTGCATTAAACTCATCTCAAATTCTGCCTGCATTAACTTAGAAAATTCTTGGCAAACAGAGATATTAGCAGAACCAAAAATAATATCATCAACATAAATCTGGCATATCATGAGATCATTATTAAGGTTTTTACAGAAGAGTGTAGAATCAACTTTTCCTCTGATAAAATTTTGTTCCAGAAGAAAATTGCTTAATCGTTTATACCAAGCTCTGGGAGCTTGTTTAAGTCCATATAAGGATTTCTTAAGTTTAAAAACATGTTCTGGAAAATTTGAATTTTCAAAACCTAGAGGTTGGTTGACATACACTTCTTCTGATATATAACCATTAAGGAATGCACTCTTGACATCCATTTGATATAATTTAATAGAATGATTAATAGCAAAAGATACAAGAAGACGAATAGATTCTAACCTCGCGACTGGAGCAAAGGTTTCATTATAGTCAATACCTTCTTGTTGACTGTAACCTTGAGCTACCAGTCGAGCCTTGTTTCTGACGACTTCTCCTTTCTCGTTCAGCTTGTTTCTGAAAACCCATCTGGTTCCAATGACGTGAGTGCCTCTGGGTTTAGGAACGAGATCCCAGACATCATTCTTTGAGAATTGATCCAATTCTTCTTGCATGGCTGAAACCCAGTCGATATCTTGAAGTGCTTCATCACAAGACGTAGGCTCAATCAGAGACACTAGTCCCAGAGGAATATCTTTAGAAGTCCTGAAGGTTGATCTTGTTCTGACAGGTTCGTCCTTGTTTCCCAGAATCAAATCTTCAGATACATTGATACGACTTTTGACTTTCTTTGGGATTTCTGGAGATTTTATTTCTTCAGAGTTCTGAGTGACAGTTGCTTCTGGAGTTTTATCAGATTCTACAAGAGTGATTTCCAAATCTGCAAACTTTTCAACTAGCTTTGACTTTTCAAGGTCAAGCTTATCATCAAATCTGACATGAATAGATTCTTCCACAATTTTGGTTTTTGTGTTGTATACTCTGTAGCCTTTAGAGCGTTCTGAGTATCCTAACATAATACCTTTCTGTGCTTTGGAATCAAACTTGTTCAGATGTTCTTTAGTGTTTAAAATAAAGCAAGAACATCCAAAAGGATGAAAATATGAAATGTTTGGTTTTCTTCCTTTACACAGTTCATAGGGAGTCTTTTCTAGAATAGGTCTTATAGAAATTCTATTCTGAATGTAACACGCTGTATTTACAGCTTCTGCCCAAAAGTGCTTTGCTACATTAGTTTCATTTATCATGGTTCTGGCCATCTCTTGGAGTGTCCTATTCTTCCTCTCTACAACTCCATTTTGTTGTGGAGTTCTAGGGCAGGAGAAATCATGGGATATTCCATTAGAATCAAATAATTCTTCAAAATCTTTGTTTTCAAATTCTCCACCATGATCACTTCTGACTCTAATAATTTTAGAGTCAAGTTCTTTTTGCACTTTGGAACAGAAACTGGTGAATACAGAGTGAGACTCACTCTTGTGCTTTAGGAATTTTACCCATGTCCAGCGACTATAATCATCAACAATGACTAGTCCATACTTCTTTCCATTAACTGATGCTGTTTTCACAGGACCAAATAAGTCAATGTGAAGAAGTTCCAGAGGCTTAGAGGTAGAAACAACATTTTTCTTTTTAAAAGATGTTTTTGAAAATTTTCCTTTCTGACAAGCTTCACACAGAGCATCTGAAGAAAACTTCAGTTTAGGTAGACCTCTGACTAACTCGAGTTTAGTTAGCTGAGAAAGTTTCCTCATGCTAATGTGGCCCAAGCGTCTATGCCATACCCATTGCTCTTCGTGAACTGACATTAGACATTTAACATTTTGATCTTTTAAATCAGAAAGATTTATTTTGTAAATGTTTTTTTTCCTCTTGCCTGTGAAAAGGACAGAGCCATCGTTCTGATTAATGGCTTTACATGTTTTTTGATTGAAGATTACATCATAACCGTTATCACTTAATTGACTTATGGATAACAAGTTATGCATTAATCCTTCTACATAAAGAACATCAGAAATAGAGGGAAGAGTACCATTACCAATAGTTCCGGAGCCTCTGATTCTTCCTTTCTGATCTCCTCCGAAGCCTACAAATCCAGCGTCTTTAAGTTCCAGACTTTGGAACATAGACTTTCTTCCCGTCATGTGTCGCGAGCATCCAGAGTCCAGGTACCATGACTGGTGTCTGAACTTTGCTGCATAGGATATCTGCAACATAGATAATCTTATCTTTCGGTACCCAGAATCTCTTGGGTCCTTTCAGATTAGTTTTCCCAGAGTTTCTCATAACTTTGGGTTTTCTAGCATTTTTAAATTTTTGTTCTTGTGTGTGTGTGTAATGATATGAAAGGGAGATTTAAGTTGGTCACTGGTAGAAGTTTTATCTTCCTTAGGATCATACCCAATTCCCCTTTTATTGTTCTGACTTACTCCATAAATCATGGATGCCATAATACTCCTATCTATCCCATTTTTCAGAAATTCTTGAAAGGCTTCTTCATATTGATAAATTATTTTATTTGAAGTTTGTGGTGCTTGAGATAATGCTTCTTCTAATTCTGAGCTTTTTGTTTTTGCTTCATCTCTTTCTAACATTAAAGATTTGATTGTATCTTCTCGTGATAAAATTGTTATCTCAAGATCTCTACATTCTTCAAATTTTGCTTTAAGACAGCCTTTGATGTTTTTAAACTTTTGTTTTAATTTCTGATATGAGCTTAGAGTTTCTGACAAGCATGATTCTAAATCAGAACGAGAAAGTTCAGAAAATACCTCTTCAGATTCTTCATCTGAGCTGCTGGATGTGGTAGCCATAAGTGCTACGTTGGCCTGTTCATCAGAGTCAGATTCTGATGATCCAGATTCACTATCATCCCAGGTGGCCATTAATCCTTTCTTTGTTCTGAAGGTATTTTTCTTGAAGCTTTCTTTTCTAGAGTTGTCTTTCTTCAGCTTGGGGCATTCATTTCTGTAATGACATGTTTCTTTACATTCATAACAGGTAATATCTTTGTTAGCTTTACCTTTTGAAGTTGACTCTGATCGATCCCCTCTGGGTCTTGGTCTTCTGAAGTTGTTGTTCCTCTTTTTCCAGAGTTGCTTGACTCTTTTGGTTAGTAGGGACAACTCTTCTTCATCATCAGAGTCTTCTGGTTCAGAATCGTCAGTATCTTCAGTTTCTGCCTGGAGAGCTTTGGTTCTGTCAGGTTTCCGTCTTTCAGATCTGGACTTTAGCGCTACGGACTTGTTCTTTTTCTGAGGCTCATCCTCCTCTAGTTCTATCTCATGGCTTCTGAGAGAACTAACAAGTTCTTCAAGGCTGATATTGTTCAGATCCTTTGACAGCTTCAGAGCAGTAACCATAGGTCTCCATTTCTTTGGCAGACTTCTGACTATCTTCTTAACATGATCTGCAGTCGTGTATCCTTTGTCTAGCACTTTAAGACCTGCAATAAGAGTTTGAAATCTAGAAAACATAGCCTCTATAGCTTCGTCATCTTCCATTTTGAAGGCTTCATATTTCTGGATAAGCGCCAGAGCCTTCGTCTCCTTGACTTGGGAGTTTCCTTCATGGGTCATCTTCAGAGAGTCAAGTATATCTTTGGCTGTCTCTCTGTTGGTGATCTTTTCATATTCGTTGTATGATATAGCATTTAGAAGTATTGTTCTGGCCTTGTGATGATTTTTGAAGATACGTTTCTGATCTTCTGACATCTTGTTTCTGGGAACTTCAGCTCCATTTTCTAAGACTGGAGGTGTATATCCATCTGTGACTATGTCCCAGAGGTCAGCATCATAACCCAGAAAGAAACTTTCGATTCTATCTTTCCAGTAATCAAATTTCTCTCCATCAAAAACAGGAGGCTTGGCATTGTAAGAATCTCTTTCATTTGAGTGGGCCATTGTTTTTCTCGTACTGGATCTCTCTACACGGTTAAGTGTTTGATTAGAAAATCAATAACAGAGCCGGAGCTCTGATACCAATTGAAGGTGAGAAAAACAAGAAAGGGGGGGTTTGAATTGTTTGGAAAAATAAGCGCTTTTCAAAATGAAAACCACACAATGATTTTATACTGGTTCGCTTATAACACAAAGCTACTCCAGTCCACCCGGCCAAGGTGATTTCGCCTTCAACAAGGACTTAATCCACTAATCTTGAAAGATTACAAACAACGCCTAAGAGAAAAAAATCTCTTAGTCCTCTCAAGTATACAGACTTTACAAAGTCACTTGAGGAAATAAACAAACAATTGATAAAAGATTTATGTAATCTAGAGTGCTTCTAAGAAAGCAAATATTACAGTATTAAGAACAAGAGTTTTTCACGTTATAAGCAAAAGCTTAGTGAAGATCTTAGAGAGCAAGAAGGTTTTTCTTGTGTTGATGTTTCAGTATAATTTTGGCTTGTTGGTTTGCTGATTGTTTTTTTTTCTTCAAGGTTGATTGCAGCCTATTTATATATCAGTTGAAGTAGTAGTTGAAACTGGTGGATATTGAGATGAAGTTACGCCATCACATAAATAGCTACTGCAGGATGACTTTTTCTTCTTGAAATGACTACTTACCACAAGTAGTATTTTCTTTATTGAAATTGGAGATTAACGTCTCTTTCTCTATTAGGAAATCCATTTGCAAATCTTTTCTTGACTTAAACGTTACTCTTTCATGATTAGCAATTCCATGCTCAGAGTACTTGTGTTTCTGGAGAATCTTGGAATCTTGCTTCTGATGTTGATCTCTTGTGAGTTCAGATAGTTTCTTCAGATAGCGCTGAGAACTTCTGGAGCTTAGAGATAACATTGTTCAGAGTCAGAACTTCTAGAGCTTACTTCTTGTTCAAATGCTTCTGATACTTTGCTGTTTTGCTCAGAGTTAGACTTTCTTGAACGTGTTTCCACTTCAGATGCTTCTGATCATTTGATAATTTGTATCTGATCTGGTTTTGTATCTGATGACATCATCAGATTTCTTCCTTCTTTCTTTAGAATCCTGCACACTTAGAAACTTTTCGTTAGGGTGCCATTTTTGGTTTCATCCTTTGTTATCATCAAAATCAAGGAATCTGTTGTAGAACAATTTTTGTTCTTACAATATAGACCTCCCGGATAACTAAATATAGGGGCATCCTCATCAACAACGGGTTCCTCCTAGTTGGCTGCATAAGCTTCAATGGCTTCATAAGCAGGGGACACGTGGCCCTGTGAAGTAGATGCCTAAGACAGGAGACTTTGGGAAGTAGATGGTTGTGAACCTAAACCTTGTGAAGCCAAAATTTTCATATCAAACGAGGTGTCACAAATTTGTGGCCTCGTGGGTATGCCCATGGCCCTCTCACGTTGTACAAACGCATCTTGGGACACACGCCCGAGCCTTAACTGTCCTAGTTGTTTTCAGCCATTGTACATGTAATAAAACCAGATAATCACATCAAAATCCAGTCTGATAAAATCTAGAGATATATCTCCATAAACTAGTTCGGGAAAAAATCCAAAGATGTTTCTCTCGATAAACTCGAGGCAGAAATGGAAGAAACCCCATTGATGCCCTAAACTCCAACCAAATAGGAATGTATGTATATTACCTATTGCGAGTGTAACTACTATCTAATGGATCTTAAGCAACCTATTTTACCTAATATATTCATAAAATATCATGAAAATAAATGAAATGAGAAACTTACCGAATGAGAGTTGTGGATGAAAAGGTTGGATGGAGTGAGTGAAATGACCTAGAATTGAATGTAGTGAAGCAGTAGTAGTGTTTAACATTTAAAAATGGATTTCAAGAAACTCGCTCTTGAGTTCAAATGGGGTTTTAGTGATTTTACCGCAAATGAAAAAGGAAGGAAAAAGGGTCTGGTGCAGGTATATGAATTAAACGCGTCAAGAGATGCATCTTTGTAAAACTTACTGGATTTTGAATTAAGGGTTATTATTTTGGAAAAATATGGGTGGCACACGAATTTGCACTGAAGAGTGTGTAAAAAAGATATGCACAGAGATGCATCTCCAGACTCTAGGGACAATTATGACTTTTCATCATGGTGGGGAAGCACTCAATGGGGTTTAGAGAGAAATTCCATAAAAGAATCGAAAAGAAAAAGGAAAATAAATCTATCTTTCATTTTCATTAAAAGTGACACTTCGCTAAAATAACCGCTACAGTAACTTCCTTGATGATTCTCGGAGAAAAGGAATTTTTTGTTCCGCAGTCAAATCAGCTGTAAAAAAAACTCTCTCTGATTTATTCCAAATTTCTTTATGTTATTTCTAGAAATTAATTAGTTAAAATTTTACATTTATTTTATTTTTCATCAATTATTTTATATGGTAAAAAATATTGTTTTGCCAAGTGACTAACAGTGCTATTTTTTCTGTATCTTCATCACTGTAACCCCGGTTTGCATGAAACCAACACCAAAGTGACTAGGTGAACATAATTGATATTCTCTGCAAGTTTAGTTTATACTTTGGGGTAAGTTTATTTTATCTAATTTTGAAATTGACATTTTTACTGTATTTTAATATTCTATTTTTAATTGGAGTTTGTTTTCTTATTATGTTTTATTGGAGTTTAATCGGGGTTGGGAACATTTGTTTTCTTATTATGTTTTATTGGAGTTTAATCATTTGTATTCGGTTTATGTTGAAGTTGTTAAAGAATGGAATATGATAGCTTTTTATTTTGAAAACCCTTTATCATAATGTGAAGATAAAGACTAAGATTCTAAGTTATGTTTTTTTATTTAATTGAAATGATATCGAATACCATCGTAAAGATATCCTAAGTGAATATGAGCGTGCAATGACAGGTGTTGTATGATGTAGATTCTTTCTGCTGCGTGTTTGTTAAATTTTTTATTTGTTAAAGGTTTTGTTTTTTGTGACGCTTTAGATTGTCGTGTAAAGCTTAATATATAAGTTTAAGGTGTTACATAGTGGTATCAGAGCAGGTCGGTCCGTTCAGCCAAATTTTGTCATGATGATTGTTTCCTAGTACACGACATGTGTGTGAAACATTGTCGTTACTCGTTTGTTTTTCTAAACGCTTGTCTAAAGGAACATGAATGAAACAAGTGGGGGAGAAGATTCTACTTCTTTAAGATGTTTCAGGTGTGGAGGACTGATTCAGCGTGTCGCCGATTGCAAGAATGCAGATTATTGGATAAGTTAGTGTCATTTCTAGAGTTGGATGCAAGTGACGAGTTATTTATGTCTGCTAAGCAAGTGGCTGCGTTCGTGAAGGATGAGGCTGAAGTGTTTATGATATTAACTTCTATGAAGGCTAAAAGTAAAGTTACGATTGATGAGTTACCAGTGGTGTGTGATTTTCCAAAAGTGCTTCTAGATGATATTAGTGATTTGTCATTGGAACGCGAGGTTGAGTTTGTGATAGACTTAGTACTGGTACTAGTCCGGTGTCGTTGACACCTTATAGAATGTATGTTTCAGAGTTGAGTGAACTGAAGAAGCAATTGGAAGAGCTTCTTGAGAAGAAGTTTGTTCGGCCGAGTGTTTCATCGCGGTGTGCGCCGATGTTACTAGTCAAGAAGAAAGATGGTAGCATGGGACTATGTGTTGACTATCGACACTTGAATAAGGTGACCATCAAGAACAACTATCCACTTATGAGGATTAATAATTTGATGGATCAGTTGGTGGATGCTTGTGTGTTTAGCAAGATTGATTTGCGGTCGTGTAAGACCCCAATTTTGTCCCTAAGATCCCTCATGGCATCATATCATATCATTCATTGCCTCAAGGATCATTGTGCACCTTGCTTCCCTTCCCTGTGGGTGGGCTATCTTTTGAGAGTGATTTCTTGATCACCAAGCATATTTTGCATTTGTATATCATTTCTTTTCATTTGTTTACTAACCAAAAGTACAAAAATATGTCATCTAACCTTGTTACTTGCAGATGAAGCAATTACAGGTCAAGGCAGTCAATGCATTTCAATGAGCAATAGATGGTGGCCATTCTTGAGAATTTGGGCACCATAATCATTCATCAAGAGTTCATATGAGCCATGATATCATTTTGGATCAAAATCCCAAGTGGTAGAGGTTTGAATCTCATCAAGGCATTCTTCAGTCAACTGAAACCCTAGCTAGTCAACTACCAGGTCAACTGTGGATTTGGAGGTGGGAAGTGATTAGAAATACTTCATTCATGTTCAAACAAGTCTCATTTGACATTTCAAACATCAACATTGAAGAAAATAAAGTCAGATGAAAACTTTCCAAAAATAGAAAGTGACCTATAATTTGAAATTGCCAAAAATGGAAAGGTTTTCTCCTCAAGATTACATGACCAAAAATGCTTCAAATGAAATTTTGTTGAACATGAAAGTTGTAAATATTTCTCTCCCATTTCCAAAATGTCCAAGAACATCAATTTCTCATTTGTGGTTGAAGAGATATGATCAAAACATGGCAAGGTGTACATGGAGATTCAAATGTGCATAACTTCTCAACCAAATGGCCAAATGAAGTGGTTCTTTTTGCAACATTTCTCTCTTGATCTCTACTATCCAATTCATGCATCATATTCCATGCATTTTGATCACAAAAATATTGGCATTTTCATTTGAATTTTGGAGGGAAAATCCAAATTCAAAAATTGTGCATTGCCTTCACTTCCCACCATTGGCATTTGATTCAAAATCACATTTTAAGTGCATTTCCACCAGAACTCGTGCACTGTAGCATTGCATTACACATATAAGGGTGCTTTGGCCAATTTGCATAAACACTTCAATTTCACTAATCTCTTGGCATTAGCTTAAGCATGATTAACAAGCATCATTAGGAGAGCATATATAATCATAATCCTAACAGAATTCAGTAACCACAATTCACAAATCTCAGATCTAGAAATTTCTCTCCAATTTTCTCTCAACTTTTTCATCCAAATTCTTCATAAACATTGCATTGTTCTTGATTTGTTCATCATCCACAAGCATCATGGAAGGTTTTGGAAGCAAGATCTAGAAGAATTGAGCTGATTCGAGGACTGTTGAACCTTGCATCCATTAATGGCAGTTGAAGATTCAAGCAAGATCGAGCACTGTTGAGCTGTTGTTCTTCATCCATTCATCCATCTAAGACTTGGAGATCATCTGTTTCAGCTTTTCCAGGCCTAGATCCACTGATTTCAGTTCTGCACTTCAATTAAGGTCAGAATTCGATTCTTATAATTCGTGAAATTGATGTATGCATGTTGTAGATCTTCCATCACTGGTTATACTGAGCTTTAGATCATGAATTTTCATGCAGTATTGTGATAGTTATAGTGATTTAAAGTATGGCATGTGAAACTTTTCTTGCTCGATTCTTTGAACATGTGCTGAATTAGGTTAAATTAGTTATGGACATGTGATGTATGATGAAAGACGAGTCTATTGGTATGCTCATTGTGAATTTCTGTGGATGTTTGTTCTTGAGGATGATGAACACGATGAAGGCGCATGAATATGTTAGGGTTTTAGTTCCCAGACTGCATTTGATCCATTTCCCCGCGTATTGCATGTGATTTGGTGTTAAAGGCCATGTATTGGTCCAGCGAAGCAGCCACATGGCTTTTTGATTGGCTGCCTTTAATTGCCCGTGCCACCTCAGTTAAGTGAAACGGTGCGTTTCACTTAACTGGCGCCTAATTCAAATTGGCGCACGGTTCGATTCCTAATGATGGACATTTCCAATTTGCCTTGCTGAATTATTTCCTTTACTCATCCATGTTCATGCTATGTCATCATGTGATTTTTTATTTTTTCTCTCCACTTCAAAAAATCATAACTCCATAAATAATCATCCAAATCATGTGAGATTTTTTGCACTTTGTTCCTCATGATGTCTACTATTTTTTGGCTATTTTTCCAGAATTTGTGCAGGGTTGAAAATTGTTTTGGCCTAGGGTTTGTGTATGCATATGCTATCTTGTACCTTGCTTGCCATTTTCTTTGTGAAATAATGATGGTTGATTCAATGAATGTGAAATTTGGTATGCTTAAACTAGACATCTTGCTGGTCATTTTAGTGTTCAGTTTGTATTTTTAGCATTTATGATTGTTGAAATATGATCTGGTTAATATAGGTGTGACAATGTGTGTCACACCTTTGCTTGCTCAATTTGTTGATTTTCTTTGCCATGCCAAATGAACTCCAAATGATCTGATTTTTTGTGTGATAATTCTTCTGGACGTTAGGATTTCTCATGAATTTATGTGGAATTTTTGGATTGATTTCTGATTTGTTTGGGATTTTTCTTTCTGGATTATCATGATTGAACTTTTGAATAGTCATGAACTTCAATGATTTGGGAAATGCTTATGCTTTATCATCTGAACTTGAAATTTTACACATTGTTTCTAGACACTTTGAAGTTTATTATGGCTTTGGTTTGAGATCTTTACCATTTGTCATCTCTGTTTTAGGATTGTCTTAAGTTGATGTACCAATTGTGTCCTATTTGAGCTTGTTTATGCTTGCCTTGCCTTAAGGAATTTCTTTGCCATGCTTAAATTTATCCAAATGCCATGATTTTTGGTGTGTTGATCATTTGATGTGTCCTGTTTAGCCATGATTTTTCTTGAGATTTATTGAGCCATTTTGGAATTAATGTGCATTTGTTCATTCTGTTGCCTCAATGTGCTTTCAATTTGCATACCTTGACATGTTTTGATCATAAAATTCTTTTGGTAATTGATAATGATATGAGACCTTTTGGATTGTCTTAAGATGTGTTTGAGGTTGATTCATGTTAATTTTTAGCTTCTGTTTTAAAATTTTTCCCCCTCTTTGACCCTAGGCTTTGACCTAGTGGTTGGTTGCTCATGTTTGAAGCTTTGTTTCAGGTTACACATACAAGTTACACAATTGATGATGCCTCATCTTGAGAGCATTTGTTATTTGCTTTTGCTTACTAATGTGTGTTTTGTAGGTTGATGTTGACTCATTTGAGCTTGACTTGTGGCTTATGCCTTTGCCTATATATTGGTTATCTGTTGCATTAAATGTTGGTTGATTGTCTGTATAGTATACTGATTTGTTTGATGTTTCCACAGGTGCATTAGTTGCTTAAGTTCATTTTGAACTTGCTTTTGCTTGGTTGCTTAACCACTTAGGTATAATTTCTCTTCTTCATGTAGTCTGGAAGACCTGGCCTGTTATGTGGTCAGGCACCTGTCTGAAGTCCTCCTTAAGAGGCAATGCTTGTGATTGTTTACTCTTTGTGCCAAGCAGGAAAAGACCTCTTATGAGGCAATTGGTAGATAGAAGAGATGTGTAGTCCATCTCCTACTATTCAGTGTGTCATCCCTTTGCTCACATTACATGTTGATGCATTGTGGATATTAACCCAAGATCTATAGAGTCATTCACTTGTGGAGAGAGTTCCAACTTTCTGAACTCCCACACCTTCTAATATTCAAAGCTCTACCAGGCCAGGGATAAGAGCTATGAGGCACACCCCTCATCTCCATTTCATCTGCTTCACCTTAACTCTCAATGTTAAGGTTAAGAGCACAACTTACCCCATTCCAGTTGACTGTAAAGTCTAACCTTGTTTGAGCCTAATTGCTTGTATATAGTGTGTGCTAATTAACTTGTTTGTCTACTTACTTGATTCATCTGTGCATATTTGCTTGAGTGTGCCTTGGTGCATTTATCATCATCATTTGTACATCATTTCTTAAACTTTGCTTTATAGCATTTTTGCTTTGTCCATGGAGGAGACAAGCATAAGTCCATTACTTGGCAGTTGTTCCAATGATATGGTGTGAGACTAGTGTAAGTCCATTGATTGGCATCTGGTATCATTTGTTTTGTTTTAGGAGATTGGTGTAAGTCCAGATAGATTGGCATCTGATATCCATGTTTTGTTTTGCTTTAGGAGATTGGTATAAGTCCATTTATTGGCATTTGATATCCTTGTTTGTTTTAGGAGATTGGTGTAAATCCATTGATTGGTATCCGATATCCATCTTTGTTTGTGAGATTGGTGTAAGTCCACTGATTGGCATCCGGTATCACCTTGCTTTGCATTTGCTTATTTGCATTGTTGCCCATTCCAAAGGAATCACTTGAATCATCTTCCATATGATTTCAAGAGGTGAACATCTAAGAAGTTTTACTTCCTCACCCTTCCATTCTTGTGTGTGTTTTCAAAACTCCCTTTTCACATGTTAATTCAAAAACTTTGAACTATTGTGCAAACATTTTCACTTCTCTTTTCAAATTAGAAACTTAGGCCCTAAGCCTATGATTTTCAAACTTCTCATTTTCATAACATTTCTTCTGAATCAATTCTAATCATACTTTGACCATACTTTTCATGAATACTCAAATCAATTAATCTCACTCATTCAATTGTTTTGTGGCCCAAGCCCACTTCTCATTCAAGTTTTCATGCATTAGCCATAGGTTTGATTTATCCTAGTTGGTTGATGTTAATCTCACCTTTTGTCCTTAGTGATCGAACTGTAAGACTTCCGTACTGAAAACAGGGTTAACCCCTCTAGTACGTTGAAGCTATTCTCACATGGTGGACTCGTTGTTTGTATAAGGTTGAGTTTTCTCCCGTGGATAACGAAAGACCTTAGGGCTTTTGTTTTAAAATGAACCCACTCATATTTTGGAAATCTTTTAGCCGAACTACGGCGTTTTGATCCTTACCTTCCATGGAGAGGTACGTAGGCAACGGGTTCATCCGTTCAAACACAAAAATAACTAACTTGTATATTATTTTCTCATCCCTTCCATCATGTTTGCACAATATGTCATAAACAAATAAACTTTTTTATACAACAAGTGTGAAAAGGGCTCCCTAGGAGTACCTAGGACGTTTTGGGTGCCTAACACCTTCCCATTGCGTAATTAACCCCTTACCCAGATTCTCTGATCTTTTCATTAGTTTTCTATGTGTAAAACTTCTTAGGCTTTTGTTCGCTTTTTAGCCAATCCTTGGGATAAATAAAAGTGCGGTGGCGACTCGATTCTTTGTATGTTTTGCTTTTTGTTTAATCAATAAATCAAAAAGTGACGAATACACCGCTACAGGTCGGGTTATCATCAGATTCATGTGAAACCATAAGATATTTTGAAGACTACGTTCAAAGCAAGGTATGATCATTACGACTATTCAGTTGTTAAAGAGTGGAATATGATAACTCTTTATTTATAAAATACTTTATCATAATGTGAAGATAAAGACTAAAAGTCTAAGTTATGTTGTTTTATTTAATTGAAATAATATTGAATACCTCTGCAATGATATCCTAAGTGAAGGTGAGTGTGCAATGACATGTATTGTATGATGTTGATACTTTCCGCTGCTTGTTTGTTAAATGTTTTGTTTTTAGTGACACCTTAGATTGTCGTGTAAAGTTTAATATATAAGTATTTGGGTTTTGGGTATTATGATATTTAAATGTAATTTAAAAGAAAAGCGTATAAGGTAATGAATCTTTTCCATACAATTTAAAAATAGACATGAAACTGAGAGTCAATTAAATATTATATGTTGTTTGGATGCTTTATGAAAAAAAAGTTTTATAATAATAAAATATAATAAGATTAAGGTGGTTAAATTATTTGAATATATATATATATATATATATATATAATATATATATATATATTATATTATATATATATATATATATATATATATATTATGGTGGAAGAAATATGAAAGGAATGAGTATATTAATATATTTTAGTTATTTATTTAATAGTTAACTTTCTTTAGATGATGAACATGTGTACCTTCCCTAAAAAATTTCATATGATAGTACGAATCTCGTCTTCATCTCCACTGTCGACATGCATCCAACAGTCGTTTGCAATCCACGCTTGGCCAATTGAGAGTAGTTCTCACTGTCTCCCCTACATAAGTGTTACCCTGAGTCATATTCGAGTTTTACTCTCATTCACACTTTTATAATTTTACATCTTTCGAACACTTATTTGAGCATTAAAGTACTAATTTTGCAGATACTCATTTCTCTGGTCAACGAAGACTTCTTCTATCACTATACAAGAAGCTCTTTTACAATGGTTACCCTCGACTTACTATCTACTCTTTGTTCCAATAAGACCGGCTCAATTGATAGGCTCAATCCAAACGAAACGTCCATTAGATGATGAACATGTGTACCTACCCCCACAAATGTCATATAAGTATGAATCCCGTCTTCATCTCCATTATCGACATGTATCCAACAGTCGTTCACAATCCACGTATGGCAAATTGAGAATAATTCTCATTGTCTCCCCTATATAAGTGTTACCTTGAGTCACATTCGGGTATTACTCTCATTCACACTTGCATAATTTTACATCTCTTAAACACTTATTTTAGCGTTGAAGTACTAATTTTGCAGATACTCCTTTCTCTGGTCAACGAAGACTTCTTCTACCACTATAAAAGAAGCTCTTCTATAGTGGCTACCCTTGACTTACTATCTATTCTCTGTTTGAGTACAAAATAATATGGACTTTAAATTTTGTTTTGTGAGAACTTTTGCAAAGTATTGGAATATAGAAGTTAATTCCTTATGACCATTGAAGCTAACTTATTTCATTGTACGAAGCTCTCTTAAAGAAAACCTATGTGGTTAATGTTGTTGACTTAACATTGTTTTTAATTTTTATTCAGACACTTTCTATTACACGTGGAAATGGAACATGAGTGTTATTAAAAGGAGGGATGAAATCCAAAATTGATTTCATTTTGAAACCTCTCTCTCTCTCTCTCTCTCTCTCTCTCTCTCTCTCTCTCTCTCTTCATTATTGTTACCTTCTTCTTCCTCTGCATATTAATCTATTTATCCATGGCTTCTTCATTAACTGCTAACTTTAATCTGTTTCAAATCCCAGTACGTGGTTGCAATAGATCAATGAAATTGTTCATCTTAAACTCACATGAAAGTCCTAAACGGAGATATTGGAAATGTCAAAATTATGGGTTAATGTCAAGTTGTAAGTTATTCATATGAGATGATGAACTTGAACGAAACACATCAAGTGAATCCAAAAATTCAAGTGGATGCAATTGCGTAGAGGTTGTAAAGGATTTAGGTTGCATTTAGGAAAAAACAGAAGACGAAGATGAAGTTGGAAAATGAAAGGATAAAATCCAATTTGTTCAAGTTGTTCTTGATTGTGTCATGTGGTTTCTTCATTGCTTACTAGAAATGGTGGTGATTCTCATTTGAATGTGTCTATAATTTTTTTTAATCCTTGTAACAAGCACTCTTTATGAATTTCGTCTTGGTTCTACCTGTAATGCTTATATAATGAATGAATATGATGTTTTGATTTTGGTCCCTATATATTTGTGATTTTATTATTTTCATCCCTGTTTTTTAATGAACTAAATTAAGATGCGAGGTAAAAAGGCATAACAAAGATACACCAAAGATACATCATAAAGTCATTATCATCATTGTCATCACTATCCTCACTATCCTATGTTCATCTTGTTCAACATTAACAACACCTTTATCATTAACACCACCATCATCCTCAACATTAACACCATCTTCAACATTAACAAACCATCATCATCAACATTAACATCATCCTCAATATTAACATCATCATTATCATCATTAACATTAACAATAACATCATCATTAACACTAACTTTATCACTAACAACACTCATACTCAACATTAACATTAACATTAACACTATCATCATTAACACCACCTTCATCTTCAACATTAACATCACCATCATCAATTACTTTATGCTTAACATATATGTCTGCTACACATTTTATTTCAACAACAAATTATAAACTATCACTAACCATTCTACTGTGCTTGTCTGATTCATTATTATACCACCATAACCAATATTCTAAATACCTAAGCTGACAAAGGTCATTCACAATATCAGTGACTTCAAATAGACTTCACTTATCAGGATCAATGTCTACTATATATTCATGCCCACCTAGGTAATATATTATATTGCCCCAAACAAAATTTCCCCCGTAATGAAAGTTCACAGTAAAAATCATACCTTGTTGAATCGGTCGTCTTGCTCAAACGTGTCTTTGATTCGTCAACCACTTTCTTCACCCACAAACCTTATCTTCCTCGCAATCGCCTCCCACAGAGCTCAAAAATGTTTCCTCTTCCGAATCCCTAATTTACCGAGACTAAAACTAAAACTATAAATGTATTTTTAGGATTTTTTTGGGGAAATATTTGAACCACATATAACAATAAGTGTCAGAATTAAAATTAAAAAATAAAAGTCAAGTCAACAACATTAGTCACATAAGCTATTTAAACTATGATTTTAATATGTTAGATATTATGAGAATTTATATTTTATTTAAAAAAGTAATTTTAAAAAATGTTTTTATCTTGCTCAAACGTGTCTTTGATTCGTCAACCACTTTCGTCACCCACATACCTTATCTTCCTCGCATTCGCCTCCCACAGAGCTAAAAAATGTTTCCTCTTCTGAATCCCTAATTTATCGGAACTAAAACTAAAACTATGAATGTATTTTTAGGATTTTTTTTTTCAAAAATATTTGAACCACATATAATAATAAGTGTCAGAATTAAAATTAAAAAATAAAAGTCAAGTAAGCAACATTAGTCACATAAGCTATTTAAACTATGATTTCAATATGTTAGATGTTATGAGAATTTATATTTTATTTAAAAAAGTAATTTTAAAAAACGTTTTTATTAATATATTTTTAAAAAGGTAAGAAACGGATATATATATTTATGGATTATATTATATAAAAGCTCTAAGATCCCTCATTTTAAAAGAAAAATACATTAGCTATAAGGTCAAGCACGCGTGTCAACTTTGGTTTGTTGTGGAAAGCATAAAAGTTAAAATTCAAAACTGCTGAAAAAAGTATTTAAATTTAAAATATTTGACGGCTGTGGGATTTGAACCCACGCCCTTTCGGACCAGAGCCTAAATCTGGCGCCTTAGACCACTCGGCCAAACCGTCTTGATGTTAACCTTGATTCGTTTTTACTTATAAACTAATTATTCTAAATCTCCCTTCCACCATATATTATATATCTGATTTAGTTGTTTTCTCATTTGGTCTTTAAAACTCTCGTGTCTAAATTTATAGACCTCATGTTTTTTATTTTATTTTATCATATTTCTTTTAATTAATTTAATTATTTAAATTAATAATTAATTGTGAAATTGATTAAACTTTAAATAATTAATTATTTTTTAAGTGGATTTATTTAATTATTTGTTTAGCCGATTTCAATATGTTTAATCATGTGTAATAAACATGCTTCCAATAACTTAAAATGAATTCAGGGAATTTTACGAAGATGCATCTCCGAATTTACCCTAGAAAATTTATAGATTGCATCTCCGAACCAGATTTTGACAAAATGGAATGTGTGACTAAATTACAATGACTTATATGATTTTAGGTGCATCCGAAGATGCATCTTTGAACACCAATAAAATTAATTTTTTGATTTTCAGAGGTGTGGGGTGCATCCCATAAGATAGGATAAGTATTCCATTCTTTTATTCATATGAGAAGCAAAATGGATCTAGCCCGTTAATTCTACACTCATAATTACTATTTCTTGTCTCCTTTATTTCTAATACACAATCCAATCAATATAATATTTACTTATTTATTTATTTTTCTTATTCATAATTAAAATATTATTTATTTAAAAAATCACATTATAATACTTTCATATTTATAGAATTATTAAAATAACAATAATAAATAATAATAATAATAATAATAATAATGTTCTGGACCGGCCAAAAGGCCTATTCATCCAAATCTAATCCATCAAAATCTCACTCTACTCAATCCACATATAAAACCAGTTCTCACATTATGAGAAAGTACACAATCTCTAATCTCCAATTCCACTATACTCATCTTGAATCTTGAGCTGACTTTTCATTGGAATGTTAACCATGCAAGTGCACCTCACGCCACCGTAATGGAGATAAGAGTCAATGTTCAAAATCAGAAGTTATCCAACTCTCATGATTTATGGTTCCTTCGTGGAGCTTGAGCGTCCATTTTTGGTTCTCGGACATAAGAGTGGCGTTGTTTGTGGGAATCAACTTCTGATTCCTACGATTTCCATGAGAATCATGTTCGCTTCGCAAACGTTGTTGAACAAATGCAAAAAATATAGATCTAGAATATCGTAATTCATATCCAAATCCTTGATTTACCAGTTCGTGACCTCCTCAAGTTACTAAATTGGAAACACATTCAACTTCCTATTCTAACAGGTTCCATGAATCTACAGTCGCTCTTTAGTTTTATCGTTCATGGCTTCCTCACATCTCATAATTCAGATATTAAAAGCATAAATTCGTAAAAGTCGATTTGGTTAACCACCGTTTCCACTTTAATTCTTCATTGTCAACATTTCTGGTTTCCTCGAGAGCTCCGCAGAGTAATAAAAGGAAAAATCTTAGAACCATGTATAGGGGTGCACTGGGGTTCGAACGTAATTTCTATGAAAGTCGAGCCAAAGCCTTGCAATTTACCGCATGCCCTAGTTGCGCCCCCACTTCCCGCAACTGTTGGGGTTATTACGAGGGCAGCGTCAGAAGATACCATAATTTTGTAGTTAATGACACTCGGATACTACAAGTTCTTAGTTAAGTTCGGGAGCCGATCGAACACTGAAGTGCATCATGGAGGTACGACGAGATTTCCACTTGATGCACTAGGGTCTCCACCGACCGAATTACGAATTAGAGGTCCATAGAGTGTGTCCAAGGAAATATACCCTAGATCTCAGTTGCAAGGAGACTGGTCGGTAACAATATCCATTCACCGATTTGCATCCCTGTTTCAAAGAAAAGACTAGAGGGGCCTATCAAGGAACACAATCCTCGTTCGACCATAATTCAGGACCCAAGGGAAGTCAATCAACTAACATACCTAGGGAGACAAATTCAAGGCAAGAAACCTCAGACACCATCTGATCAAGGGAAATGCTTTGAAGCATGAAGTGCATTCAGCCCGGAGCCCTAGAGAAAGGCAACGACTGAAGACTCTGAAAACCTTTCAGCCACTCTGAGGTCATTGTCAAGGGTTATACACCAAAATGGTTATTTATTTATTTGTAATGAATTTAATTCATTATATATACACACACCACACACACACAACATATACATATATATATATATATATTATATATATTATATATATAATATATTATATATATATATATATATATATATATATATATATATATATATATAATATATATATACAGAGAGAGAGAGAGAGAGAGAGAGAGAGAGATGAACAAGAGTTGGTTCTGCATCTAACCTTGTGTTTTAATGATAACAATACATAGACTCTTAGAGAATAATTTTGTACCCTAATGATTTTATTTAGTGTGCAGGTACTAGATACAAGTTCTGACTCTGATAGAATGACATGTGACATCATCAGATTCTGAACCTAGTGACTCTGAGATGTGTGTTTTTACAAGATAATCGAGCTCTAGATTTTATACCCATAGCTTATGAGCTCTACTCATCCAAAGATTTGTGATTCTGAAGCTTCTGAAGCTCCACGCTCAAACAACTCTGAATTGTGTCACCAGACTCTGAAGACCAGGTTCTGATGAACTGGATCAAGACTCTGAGGACCAAGTTTGTGAAGATTCTCTCAACCAGACTTTTACTCTTCTTTTATGCATGCTTCATCACCTCTCTATCAGAAGCCCATGAGTATTGAAGATAAGATCCAGAAGGTTTTATGTGAGAAAATAGTACACAGTACAAGATCGAATATTACTTACACTACTCTGATTTTATGGGCTAAGGATTATACTATCGTACAATTTTATCTCCCATTTTCACAAACTGTTATGCAAGGATACATCTACATTTAAGTATTCCAATTCTACCCTCCAACGGATCTCTTCATTGCTTATATAAAGAAGACTTGGAAGAATGGAACAATGCTACACTCTAATAGATATCATATACGTGAACATTGAATTTTGTGAAATATTTGAGAGAAAATAAACATACACACACAAAACTTTTGTTCATACTCTTCACATAATATATTTTGTGTGATATAATTTTAATTCATTTGTGTATTCTACTTTCTTAGAAGCATTTTATAAACACACTTTGTATCTCAATCTTTGTGATTGTATTTCCTTGAGTGACTATGGTTTAGTAAGAATTACTTAATAAGACATTCACAGTTGGTTTTGTGTTGTAATCAAGTTTAACTATAGTGGATTAAGTCCTTGTGATAAGGAGAAATTACCTTGGAGGGTGGACATGTAGCTTTGTTAACAATGAACCAAGATAAAATTAATTGTGTTCATTATTTTTGTTCTTAGTATTCTTTTTGTATCTTTGGATTGCAAAAGTTTTATTTCTTGAAACCTAATTCGACCTCCCCCCCCCCCTTCTTTTGTTTCCATTACCTTCAATTGGCACTAAAGCTCCAGTTCTGGTATTAATTGCGTTATCAAACACTTCACTGTGTCAGGTAAAGATCTATACTTGTGAAACACTATGGCAGGAATCCCTCCACCAGCTGCACCTGCTAGTAATAATGAAAGAGACCATTATAGTGCCAAACCCCTAGTCTTTGATGGAGAAAATTTTGACTATTGGAGAGTTATAGTAGAAAGTTTTTTTCTTGGTCATGATGTGGATCTATGGGATATGGTAGTTGATGGCTACATTCATCATGTTGATGGCAGTGGTAACAAGGTGGGAAGAAGAATGATGACTAGTCAACAAAAGAAAGATTACAAGAATCATCACAAAGCAAGAATCGTTATGTTGAACGTTATATCATACTCTAAGTATGAAAATATCATAAATATAGATACAACAAAGTCTATATTTAATTCTTTAAGGATGAATCATGAAGGAAATGCTCAAGTGAAAAAAACCAAGGTGTTGCCTTGATACAAAAGTATGAAGCCTTCAAGATGGAAGATTATGAAATTGTTGAGAATATGTTCTCAAGGTTTCAGACTCTTGTTGCATGACTGAAGGTTCTGGACAAAGGTTACTCTACTTCACATTATGTTAAGAAAATTATCAAAAGCTTACCCAAGAGATATATGCCTATGGTAATTGCGCTGAAACTATCTAAGGATCTGAACAACATAACTTTTGTAGAGCTTGTTAGTTCTTTGAGAAGTCATGAGATAAATCTTGAAAAAGATGGGCGTCAAAGAAAATTCAAATTTGTGGCTCTGAAATCCATGGGAAAGTCTGAAAAGACTAAAGCCTTTCAGGTTAAAGAAGAATATGAATCTAAAGAAGACTCTTAAGAAGAAAATGAATTGTCTCTTATTTCCAGACGAGTTAATCAACTCTGGAAGAAAAGACAAAGAAAGTTCAGAGGCTCCAAAAGGGAAGGTGGTCACTTTGAGTCAATATTTGGACTAAAGAAGTCAGGTGCTAGCAAAGATGTAATCTACTTTGAGCGCAAGGAGCCGAGTGTAGCGGTAAATTCATGACCATCAAGCTGTGGATAAACTTGACGTCGATAAAACCAGAGTCACCACTGCGCTTTTATTGTTTTCAAAGGAAAAGGGAAACGTGCGAACAAAAGCCAAAGATAAGAAGTTTTCAAATCAAAACTAATAAAATTCCCAAGATTACAGGTAAGGGGGTTGGTTACACAGAGGGAAGGTGTTAGCACCCAAAGTGTTCTAGATACTCCTAGGGAGCCCTTTTTATGTGCGTATGCGTTTTTGGTATAAAATGATGTTTGAGAAAAATAGAGTGTGGGGATGAGAAGAGAATTCACTGATTATATTTTTGTGTTTGACAAGACCTTCGGACTTGTGCCTACGTACCAACATAAAAATGAGGGATCAAAACCTCGTAGTTCGTGGTAAAAATTTCAAAGTTGGTGAATTTTTTTTAACAAAAAATTAATTGAGAAGGGCACAGAGGGCCAAAGGTTTGAATGGAGTTGTTATTTATTTTTGTCTTTTGAAATTTTAATTCAATATGATTAGATTTATTTACAAGTTTGATTTAAGAAAAAGAAGTTCAAAAATTCAATGGCATAAGGCCAAAGTTTCTACTTGAAATAAGGTTTAAGTTTGAAATCATAAGCAAAGAAAGTTTTTGAAAAGGGGGAGAGATTTTTGAAATTTAATAAGTGGGAGAAGATGAAGAGACTAATCCTAAGCATAAAATTAAAAGTTAAGAGTTGAAAAGATCTGACCAATGGGATGCAATCCAACAGACAAGAATGTCATATAGAAACTCATTTTCCCTTTGGACTTTGAATCAAACAATAATCAACAAGCAATTAGCAATATTAGACATCATGAAGATCAAGGCATCAAATAAAGATAGCCACATCCAAGCAAACAAATCCCATAGCTAGCAGTGTTCTTTTTCTTTCATGTACCAGATGAAATACTCCTTGATCAACTCAGAATAAAGCATTAGACACAAGATCAAAATAACAGTCTGCACCAAGACAATGTAGCATATGAACTCAAACACATCTCAGGACTTGCATAAGATGAAGGCCCAGTTCACAATAACTTGATTTCAGAATGTTGGCATTGGCCAAGTCCTTTTTGCACAGGGGATGTTGCCTAGTTCTAAGTTCAGAAGTTCAGATCAAGATCAACAGTCCACCAAACATTTTTTAGGGTTTTTGTTGTTTATTAGTTGTTTTAAGGTCCTAAGACCACAAAAAAATCAAAAGGCACAAATAAAATGTAATCACAAGATATGGCTCAAATGAGCAAAGTGAAGATGACATAAACATAAACAAGGTAAATGAAATGTAAATGGAAACGAATGATAAATGACTAAAAATTAGATTGCATAAAGTAAATGACTTGAAAGTAAAGCAATATTAATAAGAGTTAGTCAAATGTTAGCCAAGATTAATTTAATGTTAGTAGTGTTTTGCTTTTTAATTGATTAAGTCATTCTTTAGAGAACACTCAACCATCTATTCACAAGCATGGATCCTTGAACCAAGACATCTTCCATAGGAAGGAAAAAAGGCCAAGTTTCCACATAATACCATGAAATATGGGAGACTTACAATCTCACTCACTAGAATGTTATGCCTTTAGGGTCAAATTTAGCTTTATGTTAAGCAATCGTAATTGGACTTATGTAGAAGTCACAACTATTTGAGGTCGGGCAATAAAAATTTAGGTGTTAATACATGTTAGAGATTTGGTATAATGAACCAAACTCCTAAAACATACCACACACTAAAAGAAAATATCAAGAGGGATATACCTATCTCATTCATACTTGTATTGGTTCATCTGACACAAGGTCATTGATGAACCAATTAGCCTTAGGATATTTGATATCTTATTGGTCAATGAAAGGAATAGAGAAGAATAGGGATGGAGATGAGGGGGGGGGGGGGGGGGGGAGAATGATAGAAACACAAATTGGTCATGGGAGGAATTTAATCAAATTAAAATAATTCATTCATTTTGGAAGATGAAATGTACATTTCATCAATCCTTTAAACCCAATGATTTTAATCCAACAAAATTCAAATCAACCTTGACCAAGGCCCAAACAAATAGTCAAACATCACAAGACCATAAAAATGGCTCAACATAATTTTTACACAATTAATCAATTAAAAATCAATTTAAAAATGCATTAAAATACAAATTAGTTTGGTCAAAACCTAAAACCTCTTCAAAACACCAAATAAATGGCCAACCACAACCAAAATGAAAAACAAGGATATGGATTTAAAGAAAAAATGCTCAGGAGCTCGAATCTAGCCTCAATTTTCTCCAATTCCAAGTATATAAAAAGATACAGGGATTTGAATTTTGAGGATCATGAACTGAGTTGCTTCAATTTGACCTCAAAGCAACTCAATCTTGTCGCCTACATTGGTAGGACTTTAGCCAACCAAAAATCACAAAGAATAGTGA
The DNA here is from genome assembly GCF_024323335.1 of Lathyrus oleraceus. Classification (NCBI taxonomy): domain Eukaryota; kingdom Viridiplantae; phylum Streptophyta; class Magnoliopsida; order Fabales; family Fabaceae; genus Lathyrus; species Lathyrus oleraceus. Next base: position 119,374,612 of record NC_066582.1, read on the forward strand.
AGAATTAAAGGAGAATCGAAGAGATGCAAATTCTGAAAAATTACCTTTGAAGAAGCTTCAACCTTGCTTGATCTTGATCCCAATTGTGTTTGGCTTGGATTCAGAAGCTTGTAGGAGGTGATTAAGATCAAATAGAGGCTTGGAATCTTGGAGTTTTAATCTCAAAACAGAATGAGATTTGAAGCTTGATTTTCAAATGAAAACCTTCAAGATTATCCTTTAATTGTGAGGTTTTGGATTGCAGGTTCAAAGCTTGGGCATCAGGTCCTCAATTATGAGCCATGAGGGTTGTATTTATAGCCAATGTGATTCATTTCCACACACTTCCAAATTTTGCCAAAATAAGTAATTTTCAATACATGCTTGCATGACAATGTGATAGGCCCATCAAGTGATGTATTAATATCCAAAAATGCTTGTGTATCATGCTGAAATCATGTTATGTGGCCATGCATTTGAATTTGAAATGTGAAGGTGAAATTCATCTAATTGGTCCCTTTAAAAGAACTCATTCGCAAGTCCTTCATTCTTTGGCTAAATGAAGTGATATTGGACTTTTTGGAACGGTGAGATCAAGGAGATCAACTTTCATGTTGAACACTTTTCCATTTGAAGCTTGTATCATGATGAATTTTGAGGTGGAAGTTTGGAAAATCAAACATATTTGAAAATTTTCTAAGTACCAAGCCAAATGTTCACTTCTTCCATCTTGAATAACTTTTTCTATGGACTTTAAATGGAAATAGTTCCTTCATCAAAGTTGTAGCTCTTTCAAACCTATAAAAGTTGGTCATAAATTTGACCTCATTTGGATTTGGCATGAAATAGTTATGCATTTTAGAAGTTGAGGAAAATCACTTGTTCAATGGTAATTGCCCAAAATGACCTATAATGTTTCCTCTTGGCATATGCATTTTCAAGTTGAATTTGAACTTCTTCCAAACATAAACATTTAAAAGGACATCTTTAATTTGATCATGGAACTTGAATTACTTTCATCTCATAACAATTGAGCAAGTTATGATCCTTGGAAGTTGATCATCTAACTAGGATTCAGACAAAATGACTTATAATCTTTCACCATAAAAAAATGACTTTACAAGAAAAAATAACTCTTGATTTAAACATGAAAGTTGTTTGGAATGTCATAAGGAGTAACTTTTCTCTTGGAATCATTTTCATATGACACAAATTGTAGGAGATAGGGTCTAGGGAACCCTAGTTTTGACTAGATGACTTTCTCTGGTCAACCACCATGAACCAACTTGCAAACTTATCATTCTTTTGATATTTGGGACTCATGGAGGATCATACATGTGTAATATGATGTAATATGAAGTATCCCTTTATATATTTGATCAAATGTTGAAGAAAACTTGTTGAGGAAGTCACACAAGATACCCAGATGAATTAGGGCTTCCAAGGCAAACAAGCTTCAAACTCTTGATGAGTTCTTTATCAAAAGGATATGTGAGGACAATGGGTATCCATATATGATGTCAAGAACCAATGTAAACCATCTCTTGATTGTTCTCCTTACATTGAGGGTCTTAAACCCTAGATATGAGCTTGATGGAGCATGGGTGAACATACACACTACCTACAAAAGTAACAAACTATACATAGACATATTTTTGGAATTTTGGTTAGTAAATAATGAAAAATAAAGTATGATATAGTCAAATATGCTTGGTGACCTATCCCAATGCAAACCCAATGAATGAGGGGTAATGAGGATACCAAGGTGTGATCCCAAAGCCAATGTAAATGATGAGATATCATGAGGGATCTTATGGTCAAATTGGGGTCTTACACCAGGTCACTACAAGAATGAGTGTCTCAAGCTAATAAAATACAGACCAAAGAAGAAAGACTTCAGAGGAAAGAAGAAAGGTCATATGGCTACCTGAGATGACTCTGAATCCTCAGAAGATAATAAGAGGAAGAGCAAGCTAATGTGACGCTCATAGTAAGCACATAAGCATCTGATGAAAAGATCCAACCAGAATCAGAATCAGAATTTGAGTTAGACTCTGAAGAGACATCCTTAGCAGCTCAATAGAAACACCAATCATGGTGCCTGGACTCTAGTGCTCATGACATATGACGGGAAGAAGGTATTTGTTCCAAGATCTGGAACTTAAGCCAAGTCGCTTCGTAAGCGATCGAAAAGGGAAGATCATAGGATCTGGAACAGTTGGTATTGGCTCTCTACCTTCTATTACTAATATTTTATTCGTTGATCGATTAATTCATAACTTATTATGCATAAGTCAATTAAATGACAATGGTTATGATATAATCTTTAATCAAAAGTCTTGTAAAGTTGTTAGTCAGAATGATGGATCCATTCTTTTTTGGTCAAGAGGAAAAATAACATTTATAAAATTAGGCTTTCTGATCTTAAATATCATAATGGAAAATGTCTCATGTCTGTTAATGAAGAGCAATGGGTTTGGGATAGACGATTGGGTCATGTTAGCATGAGAAGGATTTATAAGCTAAATAAGCTTGATTTAGTCAGAGGTCTTCCAAAATTGAAGTTCTCTTCAGATGCTCTTTGTAAATCATGTCAGAAAGGAAAGTTTTCAAAAACTTCTTTCAAAGAAAAGAATGTTATTTCTACCTCTAGGCCTTTGGAACTCTTGCAAATTGACCTCTTTGGATCGGTGAAAATTGCTTCTGTCAATGGCAAGAAATATGGTTTAGCCATTGTTGATGACTACAGCAAATGAACATGGGTCAAATTATCAAGACACGAGGATGAGCCACACTCTGTTTTCTCTACCTTCTGCTCACAAGTGCAAAATGAGAAAGACTTTAGAATTTTTGAAGTCAGAAGTGATCATTGTGGTGAATTTGATAATAAAGATTTTGAAAAACTCTTTGATGAAAAAGAAACTTTCCATCATTTCTCTTGACCTAGAACTCCATAACAAGTTATAGTTATAGAGAGGAATAATAAGACCTTGCAAGAAATGGTCAGAACCATGATCAGGGAGACTAATGTGGCTAAGCACTTTTGGACAGAGGTAGTAAACATAACATGCTATATTCATAACAGGATCTCTATAAGACCTATTCTGGTTAAGACTCCTTATGAATTATAGAAGAATAGAAAACCCAACATTTCATATTTCTATCCTTTTGGATGTACTTATTTTATTATTAACACTAAGGAAATATTAACTAGTTTGATTTTAAGGCAAAAAATGCATAATTTTAGGCTACTCTGAATACTCTAAAGGCTATAGAGTATATACCACTCAAACACGAATTATTGAGGAAGCAATTCATGCCACATTTGATGATAAGCTTGACCCTGAAAAGTTAAAGCTAGTTGAGAAGTTTGCATATCTGGAGATCACTTATTCAGGCTTTGAAGGTAAAGCTTCAGAAGCTAAAGATACTGAGGCAAAAGTCTCTGAAACTGTTCAACCAGAAGATGTTGAAGTTCAGACTCCTCTGAGGAAGCACAGACAAAGATCCTCACACTTTAAAAAATTGATTCTGGGAGATAAAACAGAACTAGTCAAAACCAGGTCCTCATTCAAACCTTCTGAAGATACGCTTTTGGGTTTGGTGTACCTCATAGAGCCTACATTTGTTGATGAAGCATTTCTTGACACTGAGTGGATTCTTGAAATGTAAGAAGAACTAAACCAATTCTCTAGAAATGATGTGTGGACTCTTGTGCCTAGACCTAAAGGAACTCATGTCATTGGGACAAAGTGGGTCTTCAGGAACAAGCTAAATAAAAAGGAGAGGTGGTAAGAAACAAGGCCAAACAGGTTGCACAAGGCTATAGTCAACAAGAAGGGATTGACTATATGAAACCTTTACATCAGTTGCTAGGTTAGAGTATATTCGTCTCTTAATTTCTTTTGTTGTTAATCATAACATCATCTTGTATTAGATGAATGTTAAAAGTGAATTTCTGAATGGTTACATAACTGAAGAAGTGTACGTACACCAACCTCCTTGTTTTGAAAATCATAAAATCCAGATTTTTTTTGAAACTTAAGAAATCTTTATATGGTCTGAAACAAGCTCCTAGAACATGGTATGAAAAACTAAGAAATTTTATTTTAGAAAATGATTTTACTAGAGGGAAGGTTTATTTAACTTTTTTCTGTAAAACATTCAAAAATGATATTCTTGTTGTTCAAATTTATATGGACGATATCATATTTGGTTCTTCTAATACTACTTTGTGCAAGGAATTTGCTAAGTTAATGCAGGAAGAGTTTGAGATGAGTCTGATGGGAGAACTCAAGTTCTTTCTAGGTATCCAGATTATCAAAGTCCATAAGGAACATATATTCATTAGAGTAAATATACAAAAGAACTTCTGAAGAAGTTTGACATGTCAGAATGCAAGATAGCAAAAACTCAAATGCAACCAACGTGTATTTTGGATAAGGATGAGGTAAGCACAAAGGTAGAGCAAAGGTATACAGAGGTATGACATCTTCTCTCTTATACTTAACTACTTATAGAGCTGAATTCTATTTAGTGTCTATTTATGTGCTCGCTTCCAATCAGATCCTAGAGAATCCCACTTAAGAGTTGTTAAGAGGATCTTTAGGTATCTAAAAGGTACTACTAACCTTAGCTTGTGTTATAAAAAATAAAAAAGTACAAGCTAGTAGTCTATTATGATGATGATTATAATGGAGATAGACTTGAATGAAAAATAACCTCTGGGAGCTGTCAGTTTCTGGGAGACAACTTGATCCCATGGTCCAGCAAGAGGAAATCAACTATTGCATTATCAATAGTAGAAGCTGGATATATTGCAGCTCATAGATGCAGCCCTCAGATGCTCTAGATGAAAAGCCAGCTAAAAGATTTTCAGATATATTAGAGTAACGTTCCTATTCTCTGTGATAATACCTCTACTATTTTTTATCTAAGAATCCCATTTTACATTCTAGAGCTAAACATATTGAGATTAAACATCACTTTATATGTGACTATGTTCATAAGGGAATTTTAAATTTTAAATTTATTGATACAAACCATCAATGGGATGATATCTTTAACAAAAAATCTTCCTAAAGATATATTTGTTTTCATTCTGAAGAATTTAAAAATGGACTTATGTCCAGAATGAAAAAGATGAATATCTCATAATGTTTAATTTCTCACAATGGTTAAATGAGACTATGAGATTTGTTGACTCTGAACATTGAGTTTTATGAAGTGAGAAGGTTGCATGGTTCAGAAGTATCCAGTCAGAACCTCTTGGTTAAACATTCTATTTTCTTGATACTGAACAGTTGCTACATTAATTAGTTGTCAATCAACCTTGGTTTGTGGATCAGTTTAAACACAATTGTCTTAGAAACTGAAATGCTTCTAATGGTCGAGTGACATATTAAGTGAAGAGATTCCTTGAGAATAAGTAAAATATCTCTACGTCTTCACCTATGTTAGAATTGTTTCACTACTCAAGATTTTGTCATGATTGCAAAACCTTTATAAAACCCATTTCACTCACATTTCACACAATTACACTACTCACAAACCCACACTTTATCTCTTTTAAACCTTCATTCTCTCTACAACCATATTCACCAATTCTTCACCATGGTTGAATCTCAACAAGTTCAATAATATCAACAACAATTAACTCAAAATCAAGAACAACAACAAGATCAATAGAAAGAGGGGCTTCAAGAACCCGCTCTTTCTACTCCTATTACACATCTAGACATTCTTTGTGAATTGATAGTGGATTTTGAAAATCTAAAGCCAAATGGGTTTGACCTTACTAAAGGGATGAAATCTCAAGGTTGGGAAGAATTCTTTAATTGTCTTAAAGGGCCGGTTTACCCTGAGTTAGTAAAACAGACTTGGATTTTTGCAAAAGCTTCAAAACTCCAAGTTACCTCTTATGTCCTAGGGCACAAGATCAGCATTTCTGAGAAGTATATAGCAAAAATTTACAATCATGATGGTTTTTGGAAAAGGTGTTTTGACATGCCTGCTAAGAATGCCAAGATGGATGAGATAGCTGAAGTTATTTCTAGGATGGAAAGAACTCCTCAAATTCCAAGAATCTTCACAACCATCTTAAAGTATGGTTGAAGATTCTTCTAGGTTGTGTACACCATATACCCTTAACAAACTCTTCTAATTACATCAACCTACACCATAAGTACATGTTGTACTATCTCTCCTCTGGAATCAAGATGAATCTACCTTAAATACTGTTCAAGTATCTGAGGGAGATGGTAAAGGAAACCAAAGATGGAACTCCAAAATCCAGAAAGTGGATACCTCTAGGAAGACTTATTTATGATATTCTTTTTGAGAGAAAGTTGGTTCAAACCTTAACAGGGGTAGGTTTTACAAAGGAAGTTGAGTTTAAAATTGGGAAAACCTTCAATGGAAGGAATCTGAAGAACATGCCATTGATTACTGTTGTCACTGGCCCTTCAAAGATTCTAGATAGGAAAACGGCTGCCTCTAGAAGGATTCCTATTTAAGACTATCCAATCTTCACCAAGGAAGATCCCTAAGAAGTTATGGAGTCATACATTGCTTAGTGTCTAGAAACAGGTGTAACTCTAGTATCATACTCCTTTAATGAACTTCTAGAAACTACTCAAGACATATACTATCTTAAGAGAAAGAGGAGTCCAAGTCAACAGGTGATAGACCTTTTGGAACAGCCAAACCCCCAACCAAGATAGCTAGAACTTCTGACATCTTAAGGAACACTATGGGACCAGAAGCAGAAGTTGTTGGTTCTGGTAGTACTAAGTCAGTTGAAGTGTTTACTTCTTAGAATAGACCTCATGGTAAGTCTCCCTTTGTTGAGACTCCTTTTAATTCTTCTCATTTTGTCATTTCTACTTCATCTAATCCTCTCCAACCCACTCCAATACCATATATTTCAATTCCTTTTGGAATAATCTCCAATCCCAAACAAAAACAACCTATTATATTGGAAACATCCACTACTCATGTACCAAAAACATCTGAAACTATTGTAACTGAACCACCACAAATATCACAAACACTCATCTCTTAAATTTTAAATCAAACTGAAAATAAAAGATCTGAATGACCTCTCATTACAACCAATAAACAACCATTTGAATCAACACACCCACTAACTACTAAAATAATCCCCACAATCTCTCAACCAAATCAACCAGAAACCCCTCTTCCAAAATCACAAACTCCATTCACAACTCCTTCACAATCACCGTTCCTGAAGCTCGTGTTTTTCCAGAAGACACACAAACACCACCAACTTCACCCCCTTAACCTAACAACATAGACGAACCTGTCATTGGTACCTTCATGGAAAACATCAGAAATGATGAACCTTCAACCCCTAAATCCTTTGACCAAACCATAAACTTCTCATATAATACTAAGATAGAACCTGAACCAGAAAAGCAACCTATCACTGACCCTGAGGAGATTGGTGAGCTTGTTAGGCAGTTTGAGTCAGAAGCAAATGAGCATCTACACTCTGTGACGCAAGATTGCACTAACTGCGTAAGTCATACTGGGAGTGATACAGTTTAGGCTGAGTTCAAAAGATGAATGAACTCACGTTCTTGGAAGTTGAAAGAACTTTTCTACACGGTTTTGTTGGTGTAAGCCCTAGAGGCCAATACTTTTGGTACTTGTATCGAATTATTTATTAATAATAAAAGGACTTTTCTTTATTATGTTTGTTTGATAAAGTCCCTGGAATAGCTAGTCCGTTTAATGTATCAAGTGTGACTTAGTCATGAGATCACATTAAACATAAGGACATTATTCTTAAAGTATCCGTAGTCGAACTTTATTGTGAAGTGGGATAACATTAAAGCATTAAGACTATTATGTATATAGACTGATGATCACATCTCATGGATCATGGATAAGGATTTATCATATCTTAAACATAGGTATGAATATTAAGAGTAATATTTATACTGGATTGACCCGCCATGAGAATACTATATAGAATGTTATGCAAAGTGTCATAAGTTATTCTCATTGTAATAATGGTGTATACCACCCTTCGACCTGAAACCACTATGGACCCTAGATGTAGAGTCGAGTGCCTTATTGCTGATCAAACATTGTCCGTAACTGGATGACCATAAAGACAGTTGATGGGTATTCCACGAAGCATGCTAAGGGACATGAGTGACCTAGATGGAATTTGCCCATCCTGCGTAACAGGATAAATGTCTACGGGCCCAATATTGAACTGGACAAGGATGACATGGTCTATGCCTTGTGTTCAATATAGACATAAGGGCAAAAAGGTAATTGTACACATAAGTATTATCACAAAAGGATTTGTCAGATCACATGACATTTTCGTGTCTTGGGTAGCAGTGATGTATTGCTAGATACCGCTCACTGTTTATCATGTTAAATACGTGATTTAATATAATTGTCAATGCCGCGAAAACCTATAGGGTCACACACAAAAGGAAGAATTGATGAGAGATAGAGTAACTAAGGAACACCGTAAGATACGGTGCACTTAAGTGAATTGTACAAAATTGTAAGGTACAGTGTACTTAAGTAGAATACGAAATATGGTAAGGTACCACGCGCTTAAGTGATTTTGGCATATTATAAGATATGGGCCACATACACTTAAGTGGGCTTTTTAGCTTGCAGCCCACACAAGAGGTTCTATAAATAGAACCCTTGTGCAGAAGCATTTGTGCATTGCAATTTTGTTTCTCTCTCTCTCACTCAAAGCCTTCATTCGTAGCAGCTAGCATTGAGATTGAAGGAATATGTTCGTGTGGACTGAGTAGAGGAGTTGTCATCATTCAACATTCGTGATCGCTCTGTAGATCTACATCAAATGTTACAATCGCCACAAGAGGTAACGATTCTATCACTGATCATGCCCATTCGTAAGGATCACTAAAGGAGATTTTTTTTTTAAATTTCGCTGCGTTTTGGATTGCTCTTCTCCTTCAGGTTTCTCAGAAGATATTTCATGACAATCTTTCTGAAGTCATAAAGCCTCTTTTGGAGATGTTTACTCCAAGATTTCCTCCAAAAGCTCCTCCTTCTCCAGAAACTGTTTTTCCATAAACTCTTACTCCTAAAGTTAAAGCTGAGACATAAGTCATTCCTCCTCCTCCAGTAAATGAGATTGCAATTATATCTGGAAAAAAGCCAGTGGTGAAAGTTAAACTCATTCCTCTTATGCTAAAGACTCTAGAAGAACTTAAGCAAGAGAATGCTGACCTTAGGACTCGCCTGGACAAGCAAGATGATATGTTCAAGGAACAGACTCAGACTAGCATAAATATTGAAGGACTACTTCAAGTTATCTTGTCAAGACTGTCACCACTAACCTAGACTCCAATTTTTTATTATAAAAAGGTCGCCTTCTTGTTTTCTGATTAAATGCTTATGCTTTATTTATGTATCTTTATCTTTCTGAATGAAATAAAGTTTCTTCTAGTCGTTATCCTTTGTCTTTATTCTTTTTATCTTTTTCATTGATGATAAAGGGGGAGAAGAGTTGACACGATTTTGATATTCTTATTTCCTTCCTAAATCCCAAACATCTGACTCTAATACTTCTTGCTTCTTACTTCTTACTTTTCTGACTTTGATACTAATATGGGAACTTTGATAAAGTTCACCAATATTTCTAAGAGAAGATCTTTTTCAATCAAGTTATGAAGAAGATAAGTTAACCAAGACCTTGCAGAAGTTAACCAAGATTTCATAGTTAAAAAGGCGTTAACCAGGCTTACATGGTTTTTGAACTAAGTTATGATTCAAGCCCGACTTCCAACCATACCTTGATACAAGAAATTAAGAGTTTTTAATCAAGTTCTGATACAAGACTTTAACACAAGATAGATTCCAAATAGCCAGACATTTTAATACTTGAAGTCAAGAAAGATCGTAGGATATTTCAACCAGGTTTCCTCGTTCAGGGAAGTTATCTTTCTTCATGCTAATTAAGTTTTTTTATATGTTAGAATTATTTTAAGTCTTAAACTCATGGGGAACTTGCAAACCTAACTCCGAAGTTTTAAGTTGAGAAATAGTTTTAATAGTATAAAACTCAGGGGGAGATTATAAACCTCACTCTGATCCTTTTATGTGATTAAACCAAGTAAAAATTATTCATCAAATTCATGGTTTTGTCATCATCAAAAAGTGGGAGATTGTAAGAACAAGATTTGGTTATGCATCTAACCTTATGTTTTGATGATAATACATAGACTCTTAGAGAAAAAAATTGTACACTAATGATTTTGTTTAGTGTGTAGATACTAGATACAAGTTCTGACTCTGATAGAATGACGTATGACATCATCAGATTCTGAACCTAATGCACTCTGACTCTGAGATGTGTGTTTTTACAAGATAATAAAACTCTGGATTTCGTACTCATCGCTTCTGAACTCTACTCATCCCAATCTTTATTATTCTGAAGCTTCTGACATTGTCAAGCTCTGAACCTCTATGCCAAAAAAAACCGGAACTGTGTCACTAGACTCTGAAGACCATGTTCTGATGAACTGGATCAAGACTCTAAAGACCAAGTTTCAGAAGCCTCTCTCAACCAGACTCTTACTCTAGTTTTATGCATGCTTCATGACCTCTCTATCAAAAGCCCCTGATTATTGAAGATAAGATCAAGAAGGTTTTACGTGAGAAAATAGTACATAGTACAAGATCAAACATTCCTTTAGTACTTTGATTTTTTGGGCTAAGGACTGTACTATTGTACCATTTTTCTCCCATTTTAATAGACCGTTATGCAAGGATACAAATGAATTTAAGTATTCCAATTCCATCCTCTAATGAATCTCTTCATTGCCTATATAAAAAAGACTTAGAAGAATGGAACAGTGCTACACTCTAAGAGATTATCATATACGTGAACAATGCATTTTGTGAAATATTTGAGAGAAAAAGGGTATACACACACGGAACTTTTGTTCATACTCTTCACATAATATATTTTGTATGATATACTTGTAATTCATTTGTGTATTACGCTTTCTTAGAAGCATTTTGTACACTTTGTATCTCAATCTTTTTTATTGTATTTCCTTGAGTGACTAGGGTTTAGTTAGAATTACTCAAGAAGACATTGATATTTGGTCTTTGTGTTGTAATAAAGTTTGATTAGGCCTAGTGATAAGGCGAAATCACATTGGCAAGTGGAATGGAGGTAGGTTTATTATTAATGAACCAGGATAAAATTAATTATGCTCATTATTTTTATTCTTAGTATTCGATTTTTATCTTTGGGTTGCAAAAGTTTTATTTCTTGAAATTCAATTCGGACCCCCTTTTCTTGTGTTTTAATTACCTTCGATATATATATATATATATATATATATATATATATATATATATATATATATATATATATATAGAGAGAGAGAGAGAGAGAGAGAGAGAGAGAGAGAGTTTAATTGAAAAACACTGACAGTGTAAAAGGATTTTACACCGTCAGTTAATTATAGACCTTGGATATTGAAACAAGTTTGACTTTTATTTTAAAAATCTATAAAGTAATGCAAACGGGTGATGGTGATGAATTGATAGTGTAAAACTTTTTACACTGACAGTGCATAGTAATTAATCTTATATATATATATATATATATATATATATATATATATATATATATATATATATATATCTTTGTTCCTCTGTTGTGTCTCTTTGCCTCTTTCTGCTAGAAATGTCAAAAAAGGATAACAAAGATAAAGTGTATGAATATGATTCTGATACACACTTAACGCATTTATGTCATTTTGATATGGCTTAAGCATATTTCGAGCCTATTGTGTATCCAATGCAGACTTAACGCCTTTTTATGATTTTGATACGATTTAAAGCATATTATGCGCTTGGTTGTGTATCTGACACGAACTTAACGCATTTATGCGATTCTGATACGGCTTAAACACATCTCGTGCCCTATTGAATATCCAATATAGACTTAATGCAAAATTGTGATTCTAATATGACTCAAACATACAACTCACATTTGAGGCTTATTAAATGCACTAATGTGTAGTTGGCACGTCCCCCCTCGAATTTATCCAGTCCAAAGGCATAGGTGGTGGAACCTGAAGATGTCCACCTCAATATGAGCCAAGCCTCGAGGACAGGGATGGGGATCATACCCTTGTCCCAAGAATGCTCCTCTGTGATGCAGAGCACATCATAAAGTACGACTACATGGCTCCAACCTTACCGGTCCCAGACATCACCCTGGAAGCTCAAACAAATTACCAAACTCAATATACATATGATCAAATCAACACCTTATTATGATAAACACTAAAAACAACAAGCAAATATAGCAACCATAAGTGGTAGCCAACATCATTAAATGCACTAAGTTGCAAATAAGCAAGAAAATTCTAGTGTCACATTTTCGAACTTGTTATAATCAAATACATTATTTCTTTTATAAAGCGGAGTAATAAAGGCTCTTGCACCCACAACAAATATTCCACCATCACCGATGAGTACCAATTGTCCAACCTAAATTATAAAGTAAACAAATACTTCACAGAGTAAAAGATCAAGCCTGGAGTTACGACTATTCGTAAACAACGATAATGTTAAAGTAAAGACCAGTGCAAAGCTCTAAAGCGACAAACACTTGAAATGAAGAGGTAAATATTTCCTTAAATATCCAAATTTGTTACACCTAAGGCACAAAAGCCCGAGAAACATTGCAGGAAATAAATAATACAAGGAAAAAATAAAATCAAGCTGAAGAATTTAAAGTCGAAGCATCGGAACCACCTCTTTTATTCATATCAAAAGCGGACTTAAATGAGTCCAGCGCCTCAGCAGAAATTACGACATAAGTATATAACTTTCTCGCCTGCTTCACCACTCTTTCGCGAACTCCAAGCATCTCCCATATAGTCTGTTGAAGAGCATCACGGAGCGCCTGCCTCAGACTGGCCACGTTGTCTTGGAGATCTTTCAAGGCCCCTACATCTTTTTGGTAATTTTATACTAGGATGGCCTTTTCCTCAATGGAATTATAAGAGGCCTTGTATCGCTTATCTCCATCTCGAAGAGAACCCTCCAATTTAGTCACACGAGCCGCTAGGGTAGAAGGGGAGTCGTGTAATTTCACTGCCTCTTGCAAAGAGTTTGCAGCTTCAACCTCCTCCCAAAGAGTAATAAGCTCTTTCTAAAGGTTTGTGCACTTAAGCTCCATGATAACACTCTATCATTGCATGCTTGCGATTGAATAAACATATCAAAACAAGTTAAAGAGGAGCAAAAATGAAGAATAAAGGCCAAAGAAAGAGGGAAAAATGACTAAGTGTGTGTGATTGCAACTTTCTGTTAGATGTATTTTTGCAAGATGTCAAAACTAGGATACTTAAGCATTTATGTATATTGGACAGTATCCTTTGAGTCTTAATATGCATCTTAGCATTAGGAAGCATAAAAACATTTTGAAATGAGTTAGAAAAGGTTTGATGCATTAAAAAAATGTTTTTATGGGAAAAACAGTCTATGTGTCGACACATAAAAGAAAATATTTTCTCTTATTCGACACATACGAGTTATAGGCTGACACATATAAGTGATTTTTAAAGCCTATAACTTATGTTTGATGTGTCAACTGTATGTGTCGACATATGACCTATACAGGTTGACTCATGACCTATGCAGGTCGACACATGCATTGAACATGTCAACACGACTTACATAGGTCGATACATACACCGCATTTTTCCAAAAATTCGTGATTTTTTCAAACCTTGTGTGTTCCTTTTTCCTCCCACTTGCATACATATAAATACTTTAGGCATGCATCATTTATAATATGGTTCTAGAGTAAACCTACATGAAATTGCGATTTCAAAGAGCTATCATCATTTTCAACCTACATTTTATGCATACACACAAACAGACTACACATGATCATTCTTTGTTTGGGTGCCATCTGGAATCAGTGTTAATAACGTCCAATTTAGGCTATTGGATTGTAAATTGGGTTGAGATCTTTGAGGGTTTCAAATAATAAAACCAAGTTGGGGGTTTCCTTCAAGATCAATTAGGGATTTGGAGGTTTTGGATAAGATTACACAATTTGGATTCAATCAAGTGAAGGCTTTGAAGAGCAGAAGGTTCTTGTAAAGGAGCAGCGTAAGATGGTGGATCATATTGGTAAATCTTGGGTTACAATAATTCACAATTTGGATTCGATCGAGTGAAGGCTTTGAAAAACTGAAGGTTCTTGCGAAGGAGTAACATAAGACGGTGAATAAAATTAGCATTGTTGGGTTACTTGATCAAGCTCAGATCAAGGGAAGAGAAAGTGTTAGAATCAACACCAAACATAGGATTTGTTGGGTTGGATTGGTACATTTCTCTTGTATACTACTTTTGCAAAGTAAGGTTAATTTCATTATCTCAATTCGAGTTTGAATTGAGGGAAGATGTACCCATAATGAGGTCGATTAGGAAAGTGCCTAAACAAATCCTTGTTTACTCTCTCTCTCTCTCTCTCTCTCTCTCTCTCTCTCTCTCTCTTATGTTTCATTTGTATATTATTGAATTCATCGATTGTATGATTAATACGTCTGATTAAACCTTTTGATAATCATTTGTAAAAGGTTTTGTTGAGTTTATCATAATCTATTAGATTGTGGTTGGATTTGAAGATCAACAAAACCATACAAATTTCTAAACAAAATTGACTGCACACAAGGTGTTCGATAATTTTTCTCAATAGTATTTTTATGTATTTTATTATTGGTAATAGTCTCTACTTTTATTATAACATTAAATTTGTTATGGTTTAAATTTTGTTGATCAAATTTGTACTCATTATCATACTTTGATTGCATTTACGCGTATCCGAGTTTTTCAATAGCGGTTCGGTTTAGACGATTTGATCCGGGTCATTTTCGCTCGGGTCATTTTCGCTCGCCATAACAAAATTTAAAATAACTTTTTGTTAAAGTTTTTAACTTGGGATCTATTCACCCCCTCTAGATTGTTTTATATCATCTAATAAGTGGTATCACGAGCTCCGGTTAATTCTGTGATACAATATTCGTTTATTAGAAAATGGCTATCGAACCTAAAGGGGCGTACAATAGAGCGTCCATCTTTACTAGTGAAAATTATGTCTATTGGAAAGCTTGTATGTGTATCCATATAAACTTGATTGATAATTGTGTATGTGACAGCATCATTAATGGTCTTAATCAAATTACAATGACCAGCGGTTAAGGTGTCATCGTACCAAAACTAGAAGATTAATGGAATGATAATGATAAGAAATTATGGTCACATGATTGGAAGGCACAAAATATTCTCATATCTGCACTTGGTGTTGATGAATATTATCGTGTTTCCCATTGTGAAACCTCTAAATCTATGTGGGGCGCATTAAAACTCGCCCATGAGGGAACTAATGAAGTCAAACAATCTAGGATCAATACCTTAAATCAATAGTTTGAACTATTTCGCTTGAAGCATGGAAAAACCATTGCCGACATGCAAAAAAGGTTCATATATCTTATAAATCGGTTGAATGCTCTTGGTAAGCCTATTTCCAATGATACTGATACTAATAAAGTTTTGAGGTGTCTTAATAGGGAATGGCAACCCAAGGTCACCTCAATCAAAGAAGCGAATGATCTTAAAATACTTGATCTCATAAATTTATTTGGCAAACTACAAGAACATGAGCAAGAACTCACTTGCTTGGAAAAACATGAAAAAAAGCATGAGAAGAATATGAAGAAGGAGAAAGGTAAAGACAAGGAGGTAGAAAAGAAGTTTATTGCTCTAAAGGCTTCAAGTTCAAAATCCTCAACCAATGAGCAAAGTGATTGTAAAACAATATGAAACAAGATATGACAAGAATTCAGATGATGAAAAGATATGATTGTTCGTCAAAAGGTACCATAGATGGGCTTTTGCATACACAAGTTAGTTGGATGTTTGGTTGGATTCAAGATAGGGTAGTGCAAGATCATAATTCATTAAAGTTCATGTTCAAAGTTAAAGTGTTCAAACAAGTTCAAATATTTGGAGTTAAACATTTCCTAAATGCACAAGTCATATGTCATTCAGAGATAACCATTTCATTACAAAACATCAAACATTTCATCATTTAAAATTCAAGTTACAAGCCTAACACACAAAAATTACAAGTCGTTGACTCTGGTCAACTCTTGACTTTTTGGTCAACTAGTTGACCAAAGTCAACTACCTAGTCCTAAAACCCTAACTTTCACAATGTCTTCTCCTACAAGTCATCTCTTCTTGCTCCAAATCCTCCATAAAACTTGATCTTTTTCAAAGTGTCTACTTGCTCATGGCCTTTTCCATATTCCTCAATCACATTGATCTACTTGCTCATGGCCTTTTCCATATTCCTCAATCACATTGATCCTGTAACGTACAACCATAATGCATCATTATAACAAATACACCATGACATCCATATTAATCCAGCATAACATATAGCATATTATTCATTTTACCACATTCAAGTCCTAACATTAACATTTCAAAGCATGATACACACCAATAGCTAGTTCACAAGTAACAATATGTACATACCATTCAACTAACTCAATTATTTTCCAAATTTTACATCATAACATACATAACTTGCTTCCATTAATTAAAACTTAAACATAATATAGCATAACATAGTTCAAAGTCCGTAAAATCCAACAATAATTTTCTAACAACATTTCTTCAATACTAACATTTATGCATTAACTGCACATTTAACTAACTTTGATCTCACTAACATATTACTACCACTGCAACTAACTGTTCAAGCAAAGTTAGCTAATTGACATTCAACTCAATATCTTCAGCCAATCTCAATTTCCTAGTAGTTTCTTTTCCACCAATTTCATCTCTTTAACTAATTGCAACCTAAGAAATCATTAGCAATACAACAGTGGCAAAGATCCAAGTTAACCTAATGTTCTTCCACATCAAACTCACTTGCTAATTTCAAACTAGTTTCGCCTAAATCTAACAAGTGATCCCAGCTTAATAGCATTCATTGACCTGGTTATTCTAACAATAGAAGCTACAATCCAACCAAGTAGTTTTAGAACTAACCTAACACTGACAGAAATCCAACAATCAAGCATGACAGAAAGTTAACAGAACTTCAATAGACTACTAACATTAACAACTAACTCCAATGTTTTTTACTAATTGAAATTCCAAGCAAATAAAAGTTAACACATCATGATTAACTCCACCTCTTACTAATAGAGTTTAACTGAAACTGCAAGCATATGCAACAAATATATTAGTCTACATCACAATGTAACATTAGCTATTTTTTTCAAACCTCACTAACTAACTGAGTTCAAACTAACTAACACCTAATTGTAACTGCACAAGCAACATAGTCAGAACACTTCCTAACTAAAATTAATAGAATCTAACAGAGTCATCCAATTTAACAAACTTAGATAAAGAAATTTAACAGTGCCCTAACTTTACTAACTTCTTCCTAAAATACCCTAATCGGTTACAAATTCAAACTCTATATATTCATCATCCTCACTCAATCATTGGAATACAATCATTACACAATCACCACTCACTAAAAATTCACCAAAATTCTCATCTCTCTTTAGTTTTGGTTTCAAACTGAAACTCCCTCTCTCTTTCTCTCTCTCATTCTCAAATTTGTCCTCTCAATCTCTCAACCTCTTTACAAATCACTCTCATGCACGTAAGCAATTATAACATCATAGAGCAACATACATCCATACCTATAGACTATGCAATAGAGAGGAAGAAGAAGATGATAAAATCGAAGGGCAAAGAAAGGGATTCAAAATTTTACTTGGATATTCTCTGGTGTTTTTGGTTCTTCAGACTTCATCATTATCATCCTCAACAATCATCTGAGGCGAGCCATGACCTCGTAGGTCGGTTATCCTTCATTACTCATTCTTTTCGCTTCAAACACACACCGCAATGCAACATAGAGGTAATCGAACCAAACCCATATGGTTTGGATTCGATTGAGGCATCCATGGCCTTTAATTTCAATTTTATTATTTTAGGGTTCTTATAATGTGTGGTTCAATTTGAAGTTTTGGATAAGAATTTGAAAAAAATCAAGGTAATAATTGGTTAGAGGAGACAAAAATGGATTGTATGATGGTAATTTTAGGTTGAGTTGGGTTGCTCTGCCGCCTCGGCACAGCGGAGCGATTTCCGGTGGTGGAGGTGTTTTGAGAGGAAGGGAGAGAGAGAAACAAAGAAAACTATATTTCGGTTTCAAAGAAACAATATGTCACTGGGATGAGTGGTTTATGATTGAAGGTAGATAATGAATCGTGAAAGGTATGAATGGCGCCCTAAGGAGGAATGAGGAATAAATAAGTATGCTCGCAGTGTTGGTGTAAGCCCTAGAGGCCAATACTTTTGGTACTTGTATCGAATTATTTATTAATAATAAAAGGCTTTTTCTTTATTATGTTTGTTTAATAAAGTCCCTAGAATAGCTAGTCCGTTTAATGTATCAAGTGTGACTTAATCATGAGATCACAATAAACATAAGGACATTATTCTTAAAGTATCCGTAGTCGAGCTTTATTGTGAAGTGGGATAACATTAAAGCATTAAGACTATTATGTATATATAGACTAATGATCACATCTCATGGATCATGGATAAGGAGTTATCAAGTCTTAAACATAGGTATGAATATTAAGAGTAATATTTATACTGGATTGACCCGCTATGAGAATACTATATAGAATGTTATGCAAAGTGTCATAAGTTATTCTCATGGTGATAATGGTGTATACCACCCTTCGACCTGAAACCACTATGGACCCTAAATGTAGAGTCGAGTGCCTTATTGTTGATCAAACGTTGTTCATAACTGGATGACCATAAAGACAGTTGCTGGGTACTCCACGAAGCATGCTATGGGACATGAGTGACCTAGATGGAATTTGCCCATCCTGCGTAACAGGATAAATGTCTATGGGCCCAATATTGAACTGGACAAGGATGACATTGTCGATGCCTTGCGTTCAATATAGACATAAGGGTAAAAGGGTAATTGTACACATAAGTATTATCACAAAAGGATTTGTCAGATCATATGATATTTTCGTGTCTTGGGTAGCAGTGATGTGTTGCTAGATACCGCTCACTATTTATTATGTTAAATACGTGATTTAATATGATTGCCAATGCCGCGAAAACCTACACGGTCACACACAAAATGATGGATTGATGAGAGATAGAGTAACTAAGGAACATCGTAAGATACGGTGCACTTAAGTGAATTATAGAACATCGTAAGGTACGGTGTACTTAAGTAGAATACAAAATATGGTAAGGTACCACGCGCTTAAGTGATTTTGGCATATTATAAGATATGTGCCACATACACTTAAGTGGGCTTTTTAGCTTGCAGCCCACGTAAGTAGTTCTATAAATAGAACCCTTGTGTAGAAGCATTTGTGCAGTTGCAATTTCGTTTCTCTCTCTCTCTCTCTCTCTCTTTCTCTCTCTCTCTCTCTCTTTCTCTCTCTCTCTCTCTCTCTCTCTCTCTCTCTCTCTCTTCTCTCTCTCTCTCTCTCTCTCAAAGCCTTCATTCGTAGCAGCTAGCACTGAGATTGAAGGAATCCGTTCGTGTGGACTGAGGAATCCTTCACCCAAAGATAATAATTTTTTAAATTAAAACTAATAAAATGTCAGAGATTACAGGTAAGGGGGTTGGTTACACATAGGGAAGGTGTTAGCACCTAAAGTGTCCTAGGTACTCCTAGGGAGCCCTTTTTTATGTGTGTATGTGTTTTTGGTATAAAATGATGTTTTGAGAAAAAATAGAATGTGGGGATGAGAAAAGAATTCATTGGTTATATTTTTGTGTTTGACAAGACCTTCAGACTTGTGCCTACGTACCAACATAAAAATGAGGGATCAAAACCTCGTAGTTAGTGGTAACAATTTCAAAATGAGTGGATTGCTTTTAATACAAGTTTAAATTTTAAAAGAGGCACGGAAGGCCTAAAAGAGTTTGGATGAGTGTTAGTTCTTTTTGTCTTTAGAAATTTTAAGTCAATATGATTAGATTCATTTACAAGTTTGATTTAAGAAAAAAAAATTAAAATGCAATGGCATAAGGCCAAGGTTTTTAATTTACAACAAGGTCTAAGTTTAGAAATCGCAAGCAAAGAAGATTTTGAAAAAGGGGGAGAGATTTGAAATTTAAGAAATGGGAGGAGATGAAGAGACTAATCCTAAGCAAAAATTTAAAAGTTAAGAGTTGAAAAGATCTGAATATTGGGATGCAATCCAATAGACAAGAGTGTCATATAGAAACCCACTTTTCCTTTGGACTTTGGAATCGAGCAATATAGCAGCAAAATGAAGAGTAAGGCATCAAATAAAGATAGCCACATTCAAGCTAGCAACTTCGTAGTCATCTTTTTAATTTTCCCATGTACCAGATGACATACTCCTTGAATGGCTCAGAATAATGCATTAGATCCAGGTTCAAAGTAACATTTATATCAAGACCATGTGGAAGATGAACTCAAGTGGATCCCAGTACTTGCATCAGATGAAAGCTCCAATCACAATAACTTGATTTTAGAAATGTTGGCATTGGCCAAGTCCTTTTGCATAGGGAATGTTTCCTAATTCTAAGTCCAAAACTCAGATCACATCCAACAGTCCACACAAACATTTTTTAGGGTTTTTGTGGTTTATTAGGTATTTTAAGGTCCTAAGACCACAAACACAAACAAGATACACAAACAAATATATACAATCACAATATATGGCTCGGGTGAGCAAAGTGAAAATGGCATAAACGTAAACAAGTTAAATGATATGTAAATGGTAAATGAAATGGTAAATGACTTGAAAATAAATGGCATAAAGTAAATGACTTGAAATTAGAAGCAATAATAATAAAATTTAGTCAAATGTTAGTTGATTAGAAGTTAGTAGAGTTTTACTTTTCAATTGATTAAGTCATTCTTTGGAGAACACTCAACCCTCTATTCACAAGCATGGATCCTTGAACCAAGACATCTTCCAAAGGAAGGAAAAAAGATCAAGTTTCGACAAATACCATGAAAGGGGAGAGACTTACAATCTCACGTACTAGAATGTTATGCCTTTTGGGTCAAAATTTAGCGCTATGTTAAGCAATCGTAATTGGACTTATATAGAAGTCACAACTATCTGAGGCCGGGCAATAGAAATTTAGGTGCTAATGCATGTTAGAGATATGGTATAATGAACCACACTCCTAAAACATACCACACTCAAAAATAAAATGATCCAAGGATGGACCTAATCTCATCCATACTTGTATTGGTTCATCTAACATAAGTTATTGATAAACCAATTAGCCTTAGGATATTGAGATGTCATTGGCGAATGGAAGGGATAAGATAGAATGGGATTGAAGATGAAGGGGGGGGGGGGGGGAATGAGACAAACACAAATTGGTCATGAGAGGACTTTTATCAAATTAAAATCATTCATTCATTTTGGGAGATGAAGTGTACATTTCATCAATCCCCTAAATCCAATGATTTTAATCCAACAAAAGTCAAATCAACCTTGACCAAGGCCCAAACACATAGTCAAACTTCACAAGTCAATGAAAATGGCTCAACACAATTTATTCACAATTAATCAATTAAAAATCAAATTAAAATGCATTTAAATTAAATTATATTTGATCAAAAACCTAAACCTCCTCAAAACACCAAATAAATGGCCAAGAGATTTATCCTAGGTCAATGAAGGTCAAAGGACCTTGGACAAAAAATTTCATTATTTTTGAAAAATCATAAGTATTTTTAAACAATTAAAAATATGCACAAAAACAATTAAATCATGAAAAATATCAAAATTAATCCAAAAAATAATCTTAATTCAGAAAATGAAAGAGAACAATATTTGAATTATTTTGGTGAAAGTCCCGTATTTTTTAGATTAATAGTGAAATTAATATAAACTAATTAAAAATAATGGATTAAATAAAATATTCAGAAATTCAAAAAAAAATGAGAGCCATCTGATCTCCCTCATTAATTGAGGTGGCAGATCAGATGGTGATAAGTGCCCGTTCCATGATGCACTGCAGTCAACGCAACGTATACTTGGTAATCAAAAACAACGCATGAGATTAAACATTTAAACTGGATCATATGGTTGAGATGCATGACAATACATCACCGGAGCCAAAGCTTCGGTCTTCTTCTCCGGTGGACCTCACCAGACTGGTCCACCATCAACCATCACCAAAATGAAAAAGCAAGACATGGATTTAAAGAAAAAATGCTCAGGAGCTCGAATCTGGCCTCAATTTTGTCTAATTCCAAGTATATAAAAAGATACAGGGATTTGAATTTTGAGGATCATGAACTAAGTTGCTTCGATTTGACCTCAAAACAACTCAATCTTCTTGCCTACATTGATAGGACTTCAGACAATCAAAAATCACAAAGAATGGTGAAGAATTAAGGGAGAATCAAAGAGAAGAAGTTTATGAAAAATCACCTTCGAGTTGATCTAATTCCACTTGATCTTGATCTGGATTTGATTGCTTTCTCTTCCTCTTGCTTGCAGAAGTCAATTGAGATGAAAAGAGAAGTGAATTTCTGGAGTTTGAACTTCCAAACAGAAGATGAAGTTCAAGCTCGATTTCAAGAGAAATCTTAAGAAATTCTATGGCAGTGAGGGTTTGAATTGGTCTAGCAAAGCTTAGGCAAGGTGTTGATGATGAATTTGAAGCCTTAAGCTTGTTTAAATAGGCAATGTACTTAATATTTGCACCACTTGAAATTTGGCCAATTTTAGAAACCTCCTTGAATGGATGCATGGACAATGATTTGGGCCTTAGGAATGATGCAATCCACTTCCAATTCATGTGAAAAGTGTACTGAATCCATCATGTGGAAGCATGCAAAAGAATTTGATCATTTGAAATCCAATCTTGCCCAAACACTTCCCATATGTAACACCCCAAAATTTGCCCTCCTCATTCATGCATTCATTTCATATTGCATTTCATCATGTCAATCAGAATTAGATCCGGAAAAAAAAAACGAAAAAAAAAACGAAAAAATAAATGAAAAAATAAAACGAAAAAAAAAAAATTTACAAAATAAATAAATAAATAAAAATAATAATAAAAAAATAAATAAAATATAATAAAAAATTTTGGACTTGGGTCTCTCTCATTTGAGCCCACAAAACCATGAAATTCAGTCTATAAATACCAAGGCTTCACTTGAGAAAAAGGAAGAGAAGCAAAATACTCTGAGGTTTCCTTGGAACAAAACCCTGGACAAAACCTGAAGAGAAACCTGACAGAGAACTCAAAGCAGCCTCCAAACCCTGAAGGGCCTCACGGGTGCAACTCAATTTCAATCAAGCTCTCCAATCAGGTTTGCCCTATTCCCATTATTTTACGCCTTCAATTTGAATGTTCTAAATGTGTGATGTATTATGAATGGGTGAAACCTATGCCTTGAATGTTTAATCACATGATTTCTGAAGTGTATGCCATAGGGTTTGAGGTTTCTGAAACCATACTGTTATCCATGAAAAAAATGCTTATGGTGTTTCACTAACCCTTTTGTTGAGTTTTTGTGAGGGCTCACATGACTTTTGCAGGGATAACTTGCGTGGTTTCCCACTTTATTTGTGGGATACCCCCTGGAGGTTCATTCCGATTACCTGTACTGACTCACTTTTCTTTGATGGCATTAGCTTGGGAGGTCCCTGGGTTTCTTACTCCTTTAATTGCTGTTACTTCGGATCTTCATCCGTGTGGTACTTTTACCTCTTTTCCGCATTTTATCGCTTTCTTAGCTGGAAGACCTCGATAGGAGACATTTGTTTTCTTTTGTTTATTTACTTCTGAGCCCCTTGTTGGCACATTTACTTTATACATGTTTGTTTTGTATGTGTTCGTATCCCTGCAGGTAGCGCGGTTCCTTCATCAAGGACTGCCTTTTTGCCCTTGAGCATCCCAAACCCTAAAACCCAAAGCAACACGTTAACTCCTTCTACTACAGGCGAGTAAGTCTCCAAAGGTCGAGCATCCGGTAGATTGCGTAGTGACGTCGTTCGTCCAAAACCCAATCCATAACCCCGTAGTTAGCCGAACTACATTTTGCTCTGATTCTCAGGCCAAATGAGATACGTAGGCATAAGACGCGATGTCTTAGCGAGCACACATCCCCCCAACCCATAGGTAGCCGAGCTACGAAGACTCTGATTCTCATATTCAGATGAGATACGTATGCAATGGATGCGACATCTGCGCGAGTCATTTTCATTTAACCCCTTTTTTTGGCAAATAGCACAAGATAAACCCACACCCTTTAGACAAAAACCATAAAAGTGGATCCCGTAGAGTACTACGGATGCGTAGGGGTGCTAATACCTTCCCTTCGCATAACCGACTCCCGAACCCAAGATTTGGTTGCGAGACCCCGTCTTGTCCTTTCCTTTTTCAGTTTTACTTCGAGCGTTTCCTTTCCCTCCTTTGGGATGAATAACGCACGGTGGCGACTCTTCTGTCATTTTCTTTCGCCGGTTGTTTTTTCGCGTACTGTATTTTTCAGGTTGCGACACCATAATGAAGCCATGCGTAAGTCCCTCAATTTTGATCCAAATGAGACGATCTTGTACTTTTTGGAAATGTCAGATCAAGGGGAACAACTTTGATGTTGAACACTTTTTCATTTGAAGCTTGGATCATGATGAATTTTGAGGTGGAAGTTTGGGAAATCAAACATATTTGAAAATTTTCTAAGTCCCAAGTCAAATATTCACTTCTTCCACCTTGAATAACTTTTTCTATGGACTTCAAATGATAAAAGTTATGTCATAAAAGTTGGAGCTTTTTCAAACATATTCAATTTGGTCACAAATTTGACCTCATTTGGATTTGGCATGAAAGAGTTATGCATTTTAGAAGTTGAGGAAAATCACTTGTTCAATAATAATGATCCAAAATGACCTATAATGTTTCCTCTTGGAACATGCATTTGCAAGTTGAATTTGCACTTCCTACAAACATAAAATTTGAATTAGACACATTTAATTTGATCATGCAATTTGAATGGATTTCATCTCATAAAAATTGAGCAAGTAATGATCTTGTGAAGTTGACCTTCAAACTAGGGTTCAAACAAAATGACTTATAATCTTTCACCATAAAAAATGAATTTCCAAGCAAAAATAGCTCTTGAACTCAACATTAAAGTTGTTTTTAATGTCACTTAGAGTAACTTTTATCTTGGAATCATTTTCATATGACAAAACTTGTAGGATATAGGGTCTAGGGAACCCCAGTTTTGACTAGTTGACTTTCTCTGGTCAACCACCATGAACCAACTTGCTAGCTTGATATTCTCCTGACTTTTGCGGATCATGGAGGATCATATATGCATAATATTATGTAATGTGAAGTATCCCTTGATATATTTTATCAATTTTTAAAGAAACTTGTTGAAGAAGTCACATAAGATACCCATATGAATTAGGGTTTCCAAGGCAAACAAACTCCAAATTCTTGATGATTTCTTGATCAAAATAACATGTGAAGAACATGGGGATCCATATATGATACTTATATCCAATATGAACCATTTCTTGATTGATATCCTTGCATTGAGGGTCTTAAACCCTAGATATGAACTTGATGGAGCATAGGTGAGCATACACACTACCTACAAAAGCAACAAACTATACATTGACATATTTTTGGTATTTTGGTTAGTAAATAAAGAAAAACAAAGTATGATACAATCTAAAGTTCTTGGTGACCTATCCCAATGAAAACCAAATGAATGAAGGTAAAGAGAATGCCAAGGTGTGATCCCAATGCCAATGCATATGATGAGATGGCATGGGGGATCTTAGGGTCAAAATTGGGGTCTTACAGCCGTACCAACATTTTTATGGTGTGATTCCTTCTAGATTCTTAGTCGAACACCTATTTGGGATGTATGTTCCAATCAACACAACCTCACCTCATAAATTATTAGGTAAGTTCTTGCCTCTTAGCACACTCCTCACCATGTTCATGATGGTTATATTCTCACTCTCTGCAGTTCCATGTTGCTACAGAGTGTAGAGTGGAACCACCTTATGCACAATCCCTTCTTTCTCACACAATGCGTCAAAATATTTCAAAACATATTCTCCACCACCATTAATGCTCAGATTCTTGAGCTTTCGACCGTTTTATTGTTCCACCATATATTTAAACTTTGTGAACACCTTAAGCACATAAATTTTCTTTTTGATTAGGTATGTCCAAAGTTTTCGACTAAAATCATTTATGAATGTGACAAAGTATTTGTTACCTCAAATTGAATCTGCCTGGATGAGACACACATCTGAATATATGACTTCAAGAATCACCTTCGACTAGCTTCATGCATATTTGCTAAAGTTATTCTTTTGTTGCTTTGCTTGAACACATTCTCCACACACTTCATTTGGAATGTCGATTTCTGGTAATACTTAAACCATTTTCTTCTCTTCATATTTTTGATGTCTTTGAAGTTAAGAAGGCCAAGTCTGTAGTGCCACAACCATTCATCTCTACTAGTTACAGTTTCTAGACACTTGTGCTCCATCACATTGAGCTTAATCTTGAAGGTTATATTTTGAGACATATGTGCCTTCAAGATTAACATACCTCATGAGTCGAGAACTCTCATCATCTTATCTTCGATCAACACTGCATAATTTTTCTCGATCAGTTGCCATATGTTGAGCAAATTATTTTTCATGCATGGTATGCATAATACATTGGAAATTACTGGCCTTTTGCCATATTTCCTCATAATTGGAACATCACTAATACCTTCAGTGGTCAGGGTATTGTCATTTATGAATTTTACCTTGCTCTTCATCGATGGACTCATGTTGACAAACCAGTCTTTCCTTCTAGTCATGTGTGATGAGAAGCCTGAGTCTAAGTACCATTTGTCCTTGAATGTTTTTTCATCTTTTGTTGTGACCATCAACAACATCTCTTCTTCTTCTTCGTGTTTTATAAGTCTTGCATCACTTTCTTGATTTTCTTTCTTGCCTCATCGATATTGAATTGCATAATTCCATACTTCTGACAGTTATAACACTGAATATGGATTTTGTCAGGTTTTTTTCCATCACATCTTCCTCTACCTACAACACCACCTTTCTGATTTCTTTGGTTTGAAGATTGCATCTGATTTAATGACTACCTTCTTGTTGGTTTCCTATACTAGTCGAATTATTGTAACTTCTTATACCTTTGTTACCATTCTATCTTCCTTTGTCTTTCTTTTTCCTTTGTTGAATGCGCATGAAGAGCTACATCACTTTTTGTCTTACTTGCATATCTTTCAACCATTCTTGGTTAATGAGATTCAATCGTCCCTTGAAGCTCTTGCTTTGTCATGCTTGACAAATCCTTTGATTCTTCTATGGCTACTACCACATGATCGAATTTTGGAGCAAATGACCTAAAGATCTTTGTAACTATTGATCTTGACGTCAACAATTCTTCATACATCTTGATTTGGTTCACCAATCTCGTTACTCTAGTGAATAAATTATCGATGTTTTCACTTTCTTCCATCTAAAGCAATTTATACGTTCTTTTGTGAGTTTGTAAACTCACCTCTTTCACCTTCTCCACACCTCCAAACGATTTCTCTAGGATGTCACATGCTTCCTTTGCTGAGTCTAGATCACCAACTTTCTCAAAGTTGTTTGGATTAATACATTGATGGATTATAAAGAGAGATTTATAATCTTTCTTCTTCAAATCTTTGTGTGCAACCTTTTGTTCATCCATAACATTCTCTCAAATTGGTGTTACTCCATTCTTCACAAGATCTCAAAGATCTTGATAATAGAAAATAACATTCATCTTCTTACACCAATTCTCATGATTCTTACCATTCAAGATTGGAAGATTCGCTGGAAAATGCCCGTTAGAATGAGAAGTCATTGCGTTATGCCTCCCAAGAATCCCAATCAGTACTCTAGATACCAGATGTTGGAATTAACTCCCATCTTGGAGATAATTCAAATCAATCTTGATTTAATGAGAATCAATCTTTTTGATTGATCATTCTCCTCATTCTTCACTTGTCATCTGAGTGATTCAACCACACTTTGGTTGCAAGATGATTCCTTTCGTACAATGATTTGAGAAAGTGAATTGGGGAAGAAAAGAAAATTTTGGATTTTGAAAGAAAAAGGAAGAAAATTGATCAAATTCTACAGAATTTCCCTCTGCGTTTATTCTTACTGAATTTCTCTTTTTCAACTTACTTACAATAGTATGGTACCTCCGTATTTATAGATGAGATTACTTGCCTATCAAATAATACCTAACTAACTAACAAAATAAATGTTAAGTTTAACTTTGTCGATGTTAACTCTTTCGACAACTATCTACTTTGACTACTATCAAATACATTTGACTTCAACTATGTCAAATCTTACGTACATGCTTAACACAAACAATTACATATTTAACATGAGAAACATATATCTTGCCAAGTCATATTTTATTTTTAGTTAAAGGTTAAAATTTTATTAGATAATAATATTTACATGGACACCGACCGGCCGTAACTTTAACCTATTTTATAAATAATTTCAACTAAAATAAAATATTCTTAAAAATTAATGGTTATAATTACATACAGTATAAAAATAAAATATTTAAGTTGAAAGTGGGTATAAATTAAAATGTGGAAATTATTTTATTCGAAAAAGCATGGAAATGCCATGTGGCATTGGAACGGAGGAAGAAATGACAAAGAAGGAGCAGGGATCGTTACAGATTGCGCGCAGTTAGTTGGTTTGGGAAGAAGTTCCGTTCCAACTCTGCAAAACCAAAGAAACCTTTTATTGTTATATCACAAATCTTCTTTAATCTCTCTTAATCTCAATCCTTCTTCATTTCAATCCTTCCCGTTCCTCTCTCCGCTTCATATCTCCATTTTGGTTTGCTTGTTTTTTGTAAGGTATTTCTTCTCATTTATTCATCTTCTTCTTTCAATCCACATTCTCTTCTATTCTATGCATTCCAATCTCAATACATATATATATTGATTTTCTTACCTTTCATTTATTTAATTTTTTTTGTTACATCCTTGTTTATTTATTGGTGTATTTTTTAAATGTCTAATGTTATTATCAAAATGCAATTATGGTTAATTAATTAATTAATCAATGATTAAAACCCTTGCAGCCATATAATTAAACAATGAACATTTACTTTTGTAGGTTCTTTGATTCCTATAAAATCAAAGATGCCAGCTATGGTGAAAAATGAAGCAAAATCAATCAATGAGTTTGAGAATCCTTCATTCTCTAAGAAAATCTTAAATCAAACCAATTCACCACAAAGTGTATGTGAAATGCACTTTTCTCGTCGATCACCTTCCACTTCTAGAAGCTTTGGATCCGAGAGTGATTGGTCTATAACGGATTCGGAATTTTATCATATTCACAAAGAGGAAATGGAGAGAGGTATAAAGAGGGACTCAAGAGCTAAGGGAAAAACTCCTAATGTAAAACCTCCTATTGAAAGGAAGAGTGACAACAATCTTTTGAGAAAGCAAAATACAACTGTTGCTACTCGTGTTATAAAACCGAAGAGTTCTTCGATTGGAAGATCAAGGTCGCAAAGTCAAGTCGAGAATCCCAAAGAATCGATGTTAGATAATGCTGAACTTGGACCGTTTTTGCTAAAGCAGGCAAGGGACTTGATTTCATTAGGAGAAAATCCTCAGACAGCGCTTGAATTATCGATTCAAGCAATGAAAGTGTTTGAGAAATCTGCAAATGGTAAACCGAGTTTGGATTTGGTTATGTGTTTGCATGTTATTGCAGCAATATATTGCAGCTTGGGCCATTACAATGAGGCGATTCCAATTTTAGAGAGATCGATCGAGATTCCTGTTGTCGGGGAAGGTCAACAACATGCCATAGCGAAATTCGCCAGTCACATGCAGCTTGGAGACACTTATGCCATGCTAGGACAGCTTGAGAATTCAATTATGTGTTACACGAAAGGGTTGGAAGTGCAAAGAAAGGTTTTAGGAGTAACAGATCCAAGAGTTGGTGAAACTTGTAGGTATGTAGCAGAAGCTAATTTTCAAGCAATGCGATTTGACGAAGCGGAGAGGCTTTGTCAAATGGCTCTTGATATTCATGGAGCAAATGGTTCACCTTCTTCTCTTGAAGAGGCGGCGGATAGAAGATTGATGGGACTTATATGTGAAACTAATGGAAATCATGAGGCTGCATTAGAGAATCTTGTTTTAGCAAGCATAGCAATGGTATCAGATGGCCAAGAAGTGGAAGTGGCGTCCGTTGATTGCAGCATTGGAGACACATTTCTGTCATTGGCTCGATATGATGAGGCTATCTTGGCGTATAAAAAGGCGCTAGCGGTTTTCAAAACTCACAAAGGAGAGAATCATCCTGCTGTTGGATCGGTCTTTGTACGTTTGGCCGAGTTGTATAGTAGGACATGGAAGACAAGAGAATCAAAATCATATTGTGAAAATGCACTTAAAATCTATGAAAATCCCATGTCTGGTGTCCCTTCTGACCAAATTGCTAGTGGTCTTGTGAATGTTGCAGCTATTTATGAGTCAATGAATGAGCTTGAACAGGCACTCAAGTTACTGCACAAGGCATTAGAGATACACAGTGATGCTCCTGGTCAACAAAACACAATAGCAGGAATTGAAGCTCAAATGGGGGTCATATACTATGTGTTGGGAAACCAGACTGAATCCTATAATGCTTTCAAGAATGCTGTCTCGAAGCTTCGTGCCACGGGAGAGAAAAAATCGGCCTTCTTTGGTATTGTTCTGAATCAAATGGGTCTTAGTTGTGTGCAACTTTGTGAGTTAAATGAGGCTGCAAAATTATTTGAAGAAGCAAAGGTTGTTCTGGAAAAAGAGTATGGCCCCTATCACCCTGAAACACTTGGGGTATATAGCAACCTTGCTGGCACATATGATGCAATGGGAAGGTATTCATTCTTATTTTGTGATTGTCTTTTGTTGTTGTTATATACCTTGTTTGTTTACAAATACTATTTCGACATTCTGTGTAGATTAAGCGCAGTTTAACCGTAACAAATATTTTGAGTCCTATTTTGCTCCATTCTTACAATGATAAAATGACAAATTAAGGGTCATGTGATGTAGTCCGCCAAAGACGGTATATATAAAAGCAGACTGTATATCAAATGAGAAATGGAGCCTCTTGCTGCATAATTTTAATGGTTTTTAACTTAGATGAAATAAAAAGTGATTATGTGAAAGTTATTTTGTTCATGCAGTATGATATTGTATTTCAGGGTGGATGATGCAATTGATCTAATGGAGTACATTGTGGTTGTGAGGGAGGAAAAGCTTGGGACAGCACACTTTGATGTTGTTGATGAGAAGAGAAGATTGGATGAGTTGTTGAAGGAAACTGGTAGAGTTCGGAACAGAAAAACCATGTCACTTGAGAATCTTCTTGATGTTAATACTTATCTATAAACAAACAAATTTGTCATCAAGGAGTAATGTGATGGAAACTCACTGCTTTAATGTAGCTCTAGAAAAGCTAGGTAAAAAGCATAATTCATATTCTGGGGCTGAAATTGAATGGTTTATTCTTACTAAACTATGCTATATTTTATTTGACAGAAAATTATGCTATATTATTTGTAGATACAATGTACTTTAGTTGATAACAATCTTCCATGTAAGATTATAGCAATAATATGGGAACACTACAAACTGACATTCTATAAAATACATTTTTTTAAATGTATTTAGAATTGTAAAGAGAAAAAAATATTATCATTAAAAAAAGTTGTATAGTGTTTAGTGTCTAATTTAGTTGCCCCAAATATATTTCCATTAAGATTAATAGTAAGATTTTGATATGTTTTAATCACATTAATCTTTTTTATAATATAAAATACAATCTATTTAGTTTAATTATATCTAAAAGATTGATTTCCAAACTAACATGATTGTTCAATTCAATGTATAACTTTTCAACATTTATATCCTCGATTCAAAATATTTGAAAACTTCATCCACAAATAATCATATATATATATATATATATATATATATATATATATATATATGTATATATATATATATATATATATATATATATAACAAAACTCTAAGAGTTAGTTGATATAAGTTTATATTACAAATTGATAAAATATATTAAAATATAAAAAATATATATTATCTAATATAGGTGTTTGAAATTTACTTTATCAAATCTAAAGGGTCCTTGAATTGGGAGGTTTTTTTATCCAAATAACCCACTTTTTAAAGAAAATTCTCAAAATACCCCAAGTTTCAAAAAAAATCCTAAAATATCCCATTTTTAGGAGGAGTCGCCAATTGAATTGGAGACTCCTCTTAAAACTTGAATGGAGGCGCCAATTGGATTGGCTAGGGCTGCTTCCCTAGCCAATCCAATTGGCGCCTATGTGTAGGTTTTAAGAGGAGTTGTCAATTCAATTGGAGACTCCTTCTAAAAGTCTCAAATGATAAAACCTTCAACATAAAAGCTGTAGATCTTTTCAAGACAATGAATTTGGACTTAAATTTTGCATCATTTGGATTTTTGATGAGAAATTTATGGGCACTTGAAGTTGGACTTTTTCACATTTCAATGACTTTGGTCCAAAATGACCTATAATGTTTTATATTATCACATGTGTTTATGTTAAGATTATGGAATTTTTTCCAACATAAAAATTGAATTAGACATCTCAAACTTTCCAATGCATTTGATCCCACCTCAAAATCATGAAAAATGAAGGAGTTAGGTCCTTGGGAAGTTGACCTAAAATTAGGGTTTCAGTCAAAATGACCTATAATGTTTTGAAATGAATGATGACCTTCCAAGTTTCAAATGGATTTTTGATGAACATGAAAGTTGTTCATATGGTTCTTAAGAACATTTTTTCTCTTGGGGTTATCTTCATTTTACAAACACATCATAAGTGGGGTCATCTTCAATTGAAGATTCCTCCTAAAATGCATTTTTTTGTGTTTTATGGTATAAGTGAAAGATAAATTTGATATAATACAACTTGATATTAATAAAGTTTGGAGTTTACACAAAGAAATCTAATGGTGATGACCGGGATCACCTAACCGACCTCCGGTCCCACATCCTCTAGCTACCCTAACCCTTGGCCCTAACCCACGTTGACGATTCTGCACCGGTGTTTGATCATCTGAGGGGCCAGGAGCGTCAATACCAACTACAGAAGAAGGTCCGTTGAGGTATTCAGACAACTCATCATAGTCTTCAGTATGCAATGATGGTGTACCGCCGTAGCTGAGCTCATGACCTATGCCAGAGAAGTTGGGATGTAGTTGACTCATGGATGATCGACCGGGACGGTTGAAGGGAGACATGGGTGTGAATGATGTGTTGAGGAAAGGTTGGAAAGGTTGTTGGGGTGTTTGGTAGAGATAGGGTTGTGGGATGTTTTGGTTTTGTGATGTTTGGGCTTCTTGGCTACGGTAGGAGGAGGGACGGTTGGTGTTTTGGCTAAGGCGACTTTGGTAGGGTGATGGTGTGGGTGCGAAGCGATGTTGGGTCTCAGGTTGATGGTCAATTTGTTGGTGGTGGTATGGGGTATACTCTTGGTATTGGGGTTGGGTGAATGGCATGTTTTGGTTGTATGTTTGTGTGTTTGTGGAACGGAAAGTTTGACGGATAGGGGGTTGTGAGTAACCGAGCTGAGAATGTTGTTGGGGGTTAGATGTTGATCCTTCTTGTGTGTAACTTGCCTGGCGTGGGTCGTATAGGTACATATCTTCGGCGATGAACTGAAAACCAACCGATCTGTACCAAGTCATATAAGTACGACTTGGTTTTACCTCATTTGGCATGACTGCGTCAGTTAAGACATGGTCATGACGGTGCTTCCACTTGCGACACTCCGATCTTGCGAAGTTTTGCCATGGGTTGAAGTTCCATTGGTTGTTCACTTTACGCAGATGCCATTCTCCTAGGCTAGCTGGGGGATCTGGGATATTCTGGACCATACCGAACTGCAGCTTCACACAATCGGTGTTGTGCATCTCCACAGTTGTGAATCATATTATCGGTGTGCATGTTGTCCATACGGCTGCGTCTTCAGGGTTGACCTCATGGTCATGATCCAAATTAAGGTATGGACGCCAAATGAACTGAAATGTTAAAGAAGATAGGATTATAATGAATGTAGAAAAAGTTAACAAAATATAACGAAATAATTAAGTTATTTTGCTTACGTCTGTTGATCGAAGGTGATCTAACAGGTTGCGATACTGAGTAATACAGTGTCTCAGACATCTGTTGTAACTCATACCAGGTGCCGACCATCTATACCAAAAAGTTAAAAAAATTAGTTTTAGGTAATAAACTTTAAGGAAGTAAGTAAAGATATAGCAATTTAAACAACTTACTTTTGTGCATATGGAAAAGTGAAAGGGTTGTTATTGACCGGTGCTAGAGACGGTAGTCTTGACCAACCCCATGCTTGTAGCAAAACAGCACATCCAGAAAATGTAGATGTGTCTTTGTGGGAGTTTTTGCACAACGAGCTATAGAGATAGGCTAGACAAGCAGATCCCCAACTGTAACTTCCTATTCTATCTACATGTCTAAGTAGAGGTAAGTACATAATATGCATGCTAAAACCACTACCTTCGGGAAATAAAAAGGATCTTATTAACAACATAATGTAACACCTAGTTTTTATTATTCGAGCATCTTCGGTAGAATGCTCATCTAAGTATAAACTATTATAATATGACTTTAGGCGTGAGAGTAGTATACCTTGACCTCTAGCATTATCATCTAACAAATCAGTGTCTAAGAGCTCCATGCAAATTGAATTTGCATAGTTGGTCTTACCATTAACAGCCTTGCCTTCAATTGGTAGTCCTAAAAGCATGTAGACGTTTTCTAACGTCACGGTACACTCACCGGTTGGGAACCAAAATGTGTGTGTCTTTGGCCTCCATCTTTCGCATAAGGCTAGAATGAACTTGTTATCTATAGACCAAGACATAATCTTGCTAATATGACCAAAACCGGCGAGTTCAACATAAGGTTGAATCATCGGGTCCATATGGACATATTCGTGGACCCGAGTTCGAAACCTTGATACATCCTATAATAGAAAGAATAAAACACTTGACTAAGTTGGTATGTCAAAATAAAATGGGGTTGGTGAAGATGAAAGATAAAAAGTTAACAAAAGAAAAAACTTACATATGTTGCGATGTTTGCAACCGTTCCTCTATGTGCTTCGCCCATTGTGAGTAAAAAGATTTTGTTGGGGAGTTGGTGTAGATGAAACTATAAGATGTTGTTGAAGATGAAATTGTAAAAGAAGTATTGTAGAGGAAGTAGTGAGAGTGATGGTGTGGAAGAAGTGTTGAAGGAGTGGATGTATTTATAGGCAAATAGATGGGAGCATGAAAATTTGTGCTTGTCAAAGATCACATATCAAAATCCAATATTTTTTGAGAATGGTCAATGCAAGTATTTCCCCCTTAAGGTACGAGACGATGAAGATGTTGAATACATGTTTGTTAGTCATGAACATTCAGGCTGCAACTGTATCGAGTTGTACATTACTCTACAACCATGTATACCATCTCAACAGTCTCAACTAACCGATCAGGATGAAGCTGGTGAAGATGATGCATAATGGTCAGATGAACTCAACCCAGAAGCAGAAGCAGAAGTCGACGTTGTTGATGAAGAAGAAGAGGAGACCGAGATACAGGTTGATCACATGCTGAACAACGACGATGAAGATGATGATCAACCACCACCAATACCTCTTAGTCATGTATACAATCCGCCTCAACATATGACAAATATGGATCTTCACGACGATGAAACATCCAACAGTGTTTTCTATAATCCGTATCCGAGATCAGAATGAGAATTAAAGGTGGGAGACATGTTTCGTACCAAAGAAGAATGTGTTCTGGCAATAAAAAAATTCCACATGAACAACTCTGCTGACTTTACAGTGAAACGCACTGATTCTAGAAGGTATGTTATCGAATGTCGTAACATGCTTTGTAAGTTTCGTTTGGCTGCGTCTTACAAGAAGAAAAACGACTCTTGGGAGATCGCTTCAATAGACCCACCGCACAATTGCATTTCAACTAACGTTGAACAAGATCACCGTAAACTAAGCGCAACTTTGATATGTCAAGACATTCTGCCATTGGTAAATAAAGACCCATCAGTGAAGGTGAGTATAATTATATCCCATATCAGAACAACATATAATTATACTCCATCTTACAAGAAAGCCTGGATTGCGAGGACAAAGGCTGTTGAACAGGTTTTCGGCAACTGGGAGGATTCATTCAAGGGAACACTACAAACTGACATTCTATAAAATACATTTTTTTAAATGTATTCAGAATTGTAAAGAGAAAAAAATATTATCATTAAAAAAAGTTGTATAGTGTTTAGCGTCTAATTTAGTTGCCCCAAATATATTTCCATTAAGATTAATAGTAAGATTTTATATGTTTTAATCACATTAATCTTTTTTATAATATAAAATACAATCTATTTAGTTTAATTACATCTAAAAGATTGATTTCCAAACTTGATTGTTCAATTCAATGTATAACTTTTCAACATTTATATCATCGATTCGATGAAGTGACCCAGTGGTTGGGTGTTCATTGGTGGAGGGCTACGATGAAGTGACCCATATGAATTATTTGGGCTGTAGACGGTTGTGGATGCGGGGTTTGATTCTTGGTTTTGTGTTTGAGTGGGTGGTATGAACGGGGTGCGACGTTGGATGGTTGGTTGTTGGGTGGTTGGCATGAACGAGTTGCAATGTTAGGTGTTTGGTTGTTGTGTGTATGTGGTCGGTTGATGTTGTGTGGTTGGTTGTTGGGTTTGGGTGGGTTCACATTGGTGTTGGGTGGTGAATCGATGTGGGGCATACGATGACGAAGCAAGTTGGCGTGGATCCATCAAATATCGTGGCTCAGATACAAATTGTTGAGTTGTTACTGACCTAAACCATGCCATATATTGTTGAGTGGGTCTTGCACCTTGGATGACTGGTTCGTTCAAGATGTGTTGTTGTTGATTCCTCCATTGACGACACATGTCTTTTGCAAAGTCTCTCCAGTCAGAATAATCCCACTGTGCATCGACCCTTTTTTGATGCCAATTCCCCAAACACGTGGGAGATTCTGGAATCTGTTGTAGCATTCTGAACTGCAGTTTGACCCGGTCACTTTGGTGCATTTCCATCATAGTGAATCGGATAATCGGTGTCTTCGCTGTCCAAACTGCAGCATAGTCATGGTTCACATCATGATTCAGACCCAGATATGGCCTCCAAACAAACTTTAAAACAATACGAAATGGTTAGATGGAAAATAATTTGAGAAGTATTTTTAAATTAAAATATAGTTCGGTGGGATTATTACATCGTCATGTCAAATGTGGTCCAATAGATTTCGATAGACTACAATAGCGTGTTTCGGACACCTATTGTAGTTCATTCCCCTTACTGACCACCTAAGATAATAAAAAGAAGTGAAAAATATTATTTACTATTAATTATCATAATAAATATAATTAACTAAATGGTGAATGGTAAATTGTTAGACTTACTTGGTTGTAAACGGGAACACGAATGGGCGCTCATTTATCGGGGCGAGCGACAGCATTCTCGACCACCCCCCAAGCTTGAAGCAAATAAGACTTGAAAAAAAAGTACAAGTATTCTTTTTTGCAGTTCTACACATTGCACTATATAGATGGGTCAGATCATCTTTAAAAATCCGGTTTGGTTTGCAGAAAACCAGGTAAAATTTTATCAGAAGAAGATTCAAGATGATGATTGTAACACCCCTTTTTATACCCCAAAATACTTAACATATAATCAGAGTGAATAAGCACGCATATAAACAAAAGGGCGTCACATCGACGTTTTCAAAAACTAAAAAGCTTTCAAAAACCAACATCATTCATCATCAGTATACAATACACCTGGTCATTTAAAATAACACATTTCAAATATCATGAATATACAAGTATATGCGTTCGCATTGGAAAATAGTGAATATTCATGTATTTCATAAAATGATTCATGTCCCATACCATGATCATCTCTCAATAATCTCCTCAAGATAGAATAGAACCATATCCAAACTATTTGGCACCATGGCCTCTCAAACAGCAAATTGCGATTAAACATATTCACCAGTAATAACATAATACATGTCCAAATAAGATATGAGTTCAATACTACTAATCTACCCAGTGTTACATGACCAGAGCATTGACTCACTACCTAGTCTCTAAGCTAAAACACGAAAACTCTCCGACTAACTCTCGAGTGAGCTACCGTCCACTTACTTCAGCAATACTACTCTTGAGTATCTGCACGATGCCCATGTAAAGGCAACATTCAAACAGAAGGGTGAGAATTCGAATCATTATGAAGAAGTATAATAAAGCATAATGATTAAATCAACAAGTAAAGGAATTCATCACACCTTGTATAACCATGTAAATAATACTAACCAATATTTATTTCACATGTTTCAAGCATACATCAAAACTCAAGGAATATAATATTAAAATCCAATACTATATTCTCAATTATACACATAACCATAATTATCACATAATCACATATTTTACCAAGTTATGTATCCAAACATCACCAAATTCAATTACCATATCTCATACACACATAACAATCACATCAATGCATATATCCAATTATCACATAACTCTAATGTGACTCAATGCAAGACATGTGACTTTATGCATGTGGTACCGCAATGTGAACCCAACGTTTCACCGCTTTCCGATTCAATATCTAGAATCCAAGCCACCCTCCCGATCAGGACAAGATCAAAGACACTACGTCTATTTCCCATTTAAGGATCAACGTCTGCTACGCCTATTTCCATTTAAGGATCAACGTCTGCTACGCCTATTTCCATTTAAGGATCAGCGTCTGCTACGCCTATTTCCATTTAAGGATCAACGTCTGCTACGCCTATTTCTATTCAAGGATCAACGTCTATTACCATGTGAACCCACAGTTTCACCGCTTCCACCATAAAGCCGACCATGCCATGAATGAATGTACAAATACCAACAATATATGCAATTAAGATCATCTCTACCATCTTAACATTCCACATATAACCATAATTCAACTCTATGAATTATCCACCAATAATACATATACACATTCATAACAGATATACTATTCACATATATAGGTTCATCATCAAACACGCACACTTAGATTTTATTTCAAAATGGTTACAACATTTAAAATCCTCAATTTTTCCCTTTTTCAACAGTGGTAACCGGTTAACGCTTTTGGGGTAACCCGTTAACCCGAAACAGAATTCAATTTCTGAGCAGATTTTTCAGCATGTAACCGGTTAACACATTTTGGTTAACCCGTTAACATGAAAACATAATTCAATTCCTAGGCAGATTTTCAGCAAGTAACCCGTTAACACATTTTGGTTAACCCGTTAACACGAAAACATAATTCAATTCCTAGGCAGATTTTCAGCAAGTAACCCGTTAACACATTTTGGGTAACCCGTTAACACGATAACATAATTCAATTCCTTGGAATATTTTCAGCAAGTAACCCGTCAACGCATTTAAACATCACAAATCAAAGATTACTCATCAAAACCTAACAATTCCAAAACCATAAAAATTAGGGATTTCAACCTAAACATATTTCTACCCATTGACCCAATTATACTAACCCATAATAATAAGGATTCTCCCCCTTACCTCTTCAATTTTCTGGAAACCCTAGCTTCTCCCTTGTTCTTCCCCTATTCTCCTTACTTTTTCCTCTTTTCTTTCTCTGTTGTCTTGAAAATGACCAAATGAGTGCTACTTTTCACTCTCCTCACCTCTTACTATTCTAGTATTATGTTTGGGCTTAAGGAATGATACATCTAATTTAATTATTAGGCCCAATAAGACATAGTATTATAATATCTCTATTTAGTTCAAATAAATTAAACCAACACAATATACACACCAAGTTAATTAATATAATCAATTATTATACTACCTAACAACCAATTAATTAATTAACACTCCAAATAAATAAAATAAAATATAATAATAATATAAGAAATAAATACTAAAAATTGGGTTGTTACAACTCTCCCCCACTTAAAAGATTTTCGGCCTCGAAAGTTTACCTCAAACGAACAACTCCGGATACGATTCCTTCATCTTATCCTCGAGTTCCCAAGTGATATTGCCATTGGCGGCTCCACCCCATATCACTTTCACCAAAGCAATCTCCTTACAACGAAGCTTCTTCACTTCTCGATCTTCAATTCGCATAGGTGATGTATCAACTGTCAAATTATCCCTCACTTAAACATCATCTAATGGAACAACATGCAATGGATCCGCAATGTACCTCCTCAATTGAGACACATGGAACACATCATGAATATTAGAAAGTGACGGTGGCAATGCAATCTGATATGCCACTTCACCTACCCTCTCGGAAATCTGATAAGGACCAATGAAACGCGGCGTCAACTTATGCGACTCCAAAGCTCTACCAATACCCGTTACTGGCGTAACTCGAAGAAACGCATGCTCATCTTTCTCGAACCCAAGAGCTTTCCTCCTCTTATCATGATAACTCTTTTGACGACTCTGAGAAGTCTTCATCTTCCCTTAGATCATCTTAATCTTATTCGTTGTCTCTCGAATTAACTCGGGTCCAACCACAACACTTTCTCCCGATTCGTACCAACACAAAGGAGTTCTACACCTTCTACCATAAAGAGCCTCAAAAGGTGTCATTCCAATACTCGAATGGAAACTGTTGTTATACGTAAACTCGATCAAAGGCAAGAAACTATCCCAATTTCCTCCTTGTTCCAAAACACAAGACCTCAAAAGATCTTCAAGTGACTGAATAGTCCTCTCCGTTTGACCATCAGTTTGCGGATGATATGCCGAACTCAAACGCAACTTCGTACCCAAAGCACTTTGCAAACCTTCCCAAAATCTCTAAGTGAACCTCGGATCTCTATCCGAAACAATGCTCGACGGAATGCCATGCAAACACACAATCCTCTCGATGTACAACTTAGCAAGTCTCTCCATCGAATAATCCATCCTCATCGGAATAAAATGAGCACATTTCGTCAACCTGTCCACAACGACCCAAATCGCCTCACAATTACTCGATGTTCTCGGCAAACCCGAAACAAAATCCATAGAGATACTATCCCACTTCCACTCGGGAATAGATAACGGTTGCATCAAACTAGACGGCTTTTGATGTTCAATCTTTGACTTTTGACAAGTCAAACATGAATACACAAATTCCGCTACATCCTTCTTCATACCTTGCCACCAAAACATCTTCCTCAAGTCTTGATACATTTTAGCAGCACCAGGATGAATACTCAGACCACTTCTATGCCCT
Source organism: Lathyrus oleraceus (assembly GCF_024323335.1). Lineage (NCBI taxonomy): Eukaryota > Viridiplantae > Streptophyta > Magnoliopsida > Fabales > Fabaceae > Lathyrus > Lathyrus oleraceus. The sequence continues at coordinate 119,416,181 of NC_066582.1, forward strand.
TCCTCAAGAATCCTCTTTCTCAAATCCGCAACATCCGGAACACAAACTCGATTACGACACCTCATGATACCATTCTCATCAATCCGAAAGTCACCACCTTTGTCTTGATTAATCAATGTCATAACATCGACTAATTTCAAATATGACTTCTGACCTTCTCTAATCTCGTCAAGAATGTCACACCTAGCTTCAACATACCAAGCTTAACACACGAAGACGTCGCTTCACAAACTAAACTCGAATCTCTAAATTGCTCCAACAATTCAAACTCTTGAATCATCAACATAGACATGTGCAATGACTTCCTACTCAATGCATCAGCTACAACATTCGCCTTTCCAGGATGGTAATTCAAACCAAAATCATAATATTTCAAGAATTCCAACCATCTCCTTTGCCTCATATTCAATTCTTTCTGATCGAACAAGTACTTCAAACTCTTGTGATCACTAAACACATCAAATCTCGATCCAAACAAATAATATCTCCAAAGCTTCAACACAAACACAACGGCGACTAACTCTAAATCATGCGTCGGATAATTCCTCTCATGAACTTTAAGTTGCCTCAAAGCATAAGCTACCACTTGCCCTTTTTGCATCAAAACACCTCCCAAACCCAACAAAGAAGCATCACAATACACAACGAAAAGTTCTAACGGATCCGGTAAAATCAAAATAGGAGCCGTAGTCAATCTTCTCTTAAGCTCTTGAAAATTTTCTTCACACTGCAAAGTCCAAATGAAAGCTTGACCTTTCCTAGTCAACTGCATCAACGGTAACGACAACTTAGAAAATCCTTCAATGAACTTCCTACAATAACCAGCCAAACCAAGGAAACTTCTAATCTCAGCAACAGACTTAAGAGCTTCCCATTGAGATACAGCTTCAATCTTCGTAGGATCCACAGAAATACCACCACTCGAAATCACATGCCCAAGAAAACTTACTTCACTCAACCAGAACTCACATTTAGAGAGTTTAGCAAACAACTTCTTCTCTTTCAACACCGATAACACAACCTTCAAATGCTCGACATGATCCTCTTCACTCTTAGAATAAATCAATATATCATCGATGAACACAACAACAAACTTATCCAGATAATCATGAAAAATTCTATTCATATACTCCATAAATACACCAGGTGCATTAGTCACACCAAAAGGCATCACGGAGTACTCGTAGTGACCATACCTTATCCGAAAAGCAGTCTTTTGAATATCCTCAGCCTTTACACGAATTTGATGATACCCAGACCTCAAATCAATCTTGCTAAACACACAAGCTCCAACCCGCTGATCCATCAGATCGTCAATCCTCGGAAGTGGATACTTGTTCTTAATCGTCACTTTGTTCAGTTGTCTATAATCAACACATAATCTCACAGAACCCTCTTTCTTCTTGACCAACAGAACATGTGCACCCCACGGCGACACACTAGGACGAATAAGCCTCTTCTCAAGCAAGTATTCAAGTTGACTCTTCAACTCTTTCAACTCAGAAGCAAATATTCTATATGGAGCCATCGATACAGGACTAGTTCCAGGAACTAAATTAATCAAAAACTCAACCTCACGTTCCAGCGGTAAATCACTTATATCTTCAGGAAATACCTCCGCAAACTCACACACTATTGGCAATTCTTCAATCGTCCTCTTCTCACAAATATCCAAGGTTGCCAACAACATAAACAACTCGGCACCATCTTGCACCGATTCATCAACTTGTTTAGCAGACACAAACCAATCTTCCTTAGCACCAACCACAGGAAAAATAACCGTCTTCTCAAAACAGTTGATATACACCCGATTAAATTCTAACCAATTCATACCCAAAATCACATCAAGCTGCTCTAAAGGAAGACAGACTAAATCAATTCCAAAATCCCTACCAAAGATACTCAACGGAAAATTCAGACAAACAATATCGATCGTGTTAGATACATATATCAAATACAACAGGATTGGAAAACATTAACGACCATGCTCTGATACCACTAATGTAACACCCCTTTTTATATCCCAAAATACTTAACATATAATCAGAGTGAATAAGCACGCATATAAACAAAAGGGCGTCACATCGACGTTTTCAAAAACTAAAAAGCTTTCAAAAACCAACATCATTCATCATCAGTATACAATACACCTGGTCATTTAAAATAACACATTTCAAATATCATGAATATACAAGTATATGCGTTCGCATTGGAAAATAGTGAATATTCATGTATTTCATAAAATGATTCATGTCCCATACCATGATCATCTCTCAATAATCTCCTCAAGATAGAATAGAACCATATCCAAACTATTTGGCACCATGGCCTCTCAAACAGCAAATTGCGATTAAACATATTCACCAGTAATAACATAATACATGTCCAAATAAGATATGAGTTCAATACTACTAATCTACCCAGTGTTACATGACCAGAGCATTAACTCACTACCTAGTCTCTAAGCTAAAACACGAAAACTCTCCGACTAACTCTCGAGTGAGCTACCGTCCACTTACTTCAGCAATACTACTCTTGAGTATCTGCACGATGCCCATGTAAAGGCAACATTCAAACAGAAGGGTGAGAATTCGAATCATTATGAAGAAGTATAATAAAGCATAATGATTAAATCAACAAGTAAAGGAATTCATCACACCTTGTATAACCATGTAAATAATATTAACCAATATTTATTTCACATGTTTCAAGCATACATCAAAACTCAAGGAGTATAATATTAAAATCCAATACTATATTCTCAATTATACACATAACCATAATTATCACATAATCACATATTTTACCAAGTTATGTATCCAAACATCACCAAATTCAATTACCATATCTCATACACGCATAACAATCACATCAATGCATATATTCAATTATCACATAACTCTAATGTGACTCAATGCAAGACATGTGACTCAATGCATGTGGTACCGCAATGTGAACCCAACTTTTCACTGCTTTCCGATTCAATATCTAGAATCCAAGCCACCCTCCCGATCCGGACAAGATCAAAGACACTACGTCTATTTCCCATTTAAGGATCAACGTCTGCTACGCCTATTTCCATTTAAGGATCAACGTCTGTTACGCCTATTTCCATTTAAGGATCAACGTCTGCTATGCCTATTTCCATTTAAGGATCAGCGTCTGCTACGCCTATTTCCATTTAAGGATCAACGTCTGCTACGCCTATTTTCATTCAAGGATCAACGTCTATTACCATGTGAACCCACAGTTTCACCGCTTCCACCATAAAGCCGACCATGCCATGAATGAATGTACAAATACCAACAATATATGCAATTAAGATCATCTCTACCATCTTAACATTCCACATATAACCATAATTCAACTCTATGAATTATCCACCAATAATACGTATACACATTCATAACAAATATACTATTCACATATATAGGTTCATCATCAAACACGCACACTTAGATTTTATTTCAAAATGGTTACAGCATTTAAAATCCTCAAATTTTCCCTTTTTCAACAGTGGTAACCGGTTAACGCTTTTGGGGTAACCCGTTAACCCGAAACAGAATTCAATTCCTGAGCAGATTTTTCAGCATGTAACCGGTTAACACATTTTGGTTAACCCGTTAACATGAAAACATAATTCAATTCCTAGGCAGATTTTCAGCAAGTAACCCGTTAACACATTTTGGTTAACCCGTTAACACGAAAACATAATTCAATTCCTAGGCAGATTTTCAGCAAATAACCCGTTAACACATTTTGGGTAACCCGTTAACACGATAACATAATTCAATTCCTGGGCATATTTTCAGCAAGTAACCCGTTAACGCATTTAAACATTACAAATCAAAGATTACTCATCAAAACCTAACAATTCAAAAACCATAAAAATTAGGGATTTCAACCTAAACATATTTCTACCCATTGACCCAATTATACTAACCCATAATAATAAGGATTCTCCCCCTTACCTCTTCAATTTTCTGGAAACCCTAGCTTCTCCCTTGTTCTTCCCCTATTCTCCTTACTTTTTCCTCTTTTCTTTTTCTGTTGCCTTGAAAATGACCAAATGAGTGCTACTTCTCACTCTCCTCACCTCTTACTATTCTAGTATTATGTTTGGGCTTAAGGAATGATACCTCTAATTTAATTATTAGGCCCAATAAGACATAGTATTATAATATCTCTATTTAGTTCAAATAAATTAAACCAACACAATATACACACCAAGTTAATTAATATAATCAATTATTATACTACCTAACAACCAATTAACTAATTAACACTCCAAATAAATAAAATAAAATATAATAATAATATAAGAAATAAATACTAAAAATTGGGTTGTTACAATGATGATGTTCAACATATGTTTGTCAGTCACGAATAATCTGGTCAGAACGATATAGAGTTGTATATATTACCACATCAACAACATGTGTCTCAGTATATTGATCAGTCACAAGTGTTTTGTGAGACTGATGATGAACAAGTTGAGGTGAATGTTCCAAACGACGAAGAAGAGGAACCTGAGATCATGGTTGATTCGATGGTGAACGCTGAAGAGGAAGAGGAGTCAGTACCAATATCAACAAGTCATGTATATTGCCCACCCCAACACATGACAAGGTTAAATTTGGGTTCAGATGAACCTTCGGCAGATGTATAGTACAAACCCTACGTGCAAATGCAAGGATCTCTGAAACAAGGAGACACATTTCGGACAAAAGAGGGATGTGTAAAAGCCATTAAGAAATTCCACATGCAACTATCAGCTGATTTCAGAGTTGACAGAACTGACGCATCGAGGTATAAAGTTTATTGTCCGAATGAGCACTGCCTTTTTAGGTTGTCAGCTTCGTACCGGAAGATGAGCGAGTCTTGGGAGATTGGATCAATGGGTCCAGATCACACATGCATGCTGACAAACCCAATGCAGGACCATCGTAAATTAAGCTCTCAACTAATATGCGATGAAATATTGTCTGTCATTGGCGACAATCCATCGTTAAAGGTGAGTACAATAATCTCGCATATTAAGGCAGAGTACGAGTACACTCCATCATATAGGAAGGCATGGATAGCTAGAAGAAAAGCTGTTGAAAAAGTGTTTGGTAATTGGGAGGAGTCTTACAAACAACTTCCAAAATACATGTTGGCTCTAAAATAATATGCTTCCGGGACAATTGTCAAGATGGAAACATTGTCCGCCTATACACCAGATGGTACGTGTGCTGTTGGAAATAAAATATTTCACCGTCTATTCTGGGCGTATCAACCATGTATCATAGGTTTTTCTTTCTGTAAACCAATTATACAAATTGATGGTACATGGTTGTATGGAAAATACAAATGAACGTTACTGATGGTAGTGGCACAAGATGGGAACAACAATATTTTTCCAATCGCCTTTGCCCTAGTTGAAGGGGAGACTGCTGAGGGATGAAGTTTTTTCCTAAGAAATCTCTGATTGCACGTTGCACTTCAGTCTAACTTGTGTTTGATCTCTGATAGACACCCCTCAATCATCAGTGCATATAATAACATTGACAATGGCTGGAAAAATCCTCATTTGACGCATGTGTTATGTATTAGACATATTGCTCCGAATTTCATGCGGGAAATCAAAGATAAGACGTTGCGTAAGAAGGTTGTCAATGCAGGTTACGCATTACCAGAACCTTCTTTCAAACACTACCGCGAGGAAATAAGATTGTCGAACGAAGATGCGGTACGGTGGATCGATAGTATTTCGTTGGAGAAGTGGACTAGGGCATACGACAACGGTCAGCGTTGGGGCCACATGACAACAAATCTTGTGGAATCAATAAACTCTGTCTTCAAAGGCATCCGTAACCTACCAATAACCACTTTGGTGCAGGCTACATATTTCAGGCTAGGGGCGTTGTTTGAAACCAGACACTCAAAATGGAGTTCAGTGTTGCAATCTAGACAGTTGTTCAACGATGCTTCAATGAAATTCATCAGCTGCCAAAGTAAACACACACGTGGTTACGGTATTTGACCGAACTAAAGGTTGGTTTAGTGTTGTCGAGTCCATGGATCACAATGAGGGCATGCCGATTGGATAATATAGAGTCGAACTAGATAGAGGTTGGTGCGACTGCGAAAGGTTCCAAGCCTTTTGGACCCCCTGCTCCCATGTCATTGCGGCATGCTCAAAGGTTCGAAGGGATCCATCCTACTTGCTATCTGAAGTTTACAAAGTCGTCAGCCTTTCAAATGTTTATAAAATTAGCTTTTCGATAGTGACAAAAGAGGATTAATGGCCAGAATATCAAGGGGGCATCGTCTGACACAACGAAGTTATGCGAAGGAAGAAAAAGGGTCGCCCTAACAGCACCCGGATTCGAACCGAAATGGATACGACGAACAAAATGGTTAGACTATGTAGTTCATGCCGTCAACTAGGTCATAATCGTAATAACTATCCTAGTGTTGGAACAAGCACAACCAGATAAATTCAGATGTACCTCTGTTGCAATATATGAAGAGATAAATTTATTTCATAGTACCTCTGTTGTAATATATGAAAAACTAAATTTACTTCATAGTAGACGTCTGTTTCGAAAGTACCATTACATAAACAGTAACACAAATAATTATAACAAGTACAATACAAGAACTATGCAATTACAACCATCAAAACAATTTTGAACATGTAATGCATCATCCTACGAGCGTCTTGGTCGGTCTTAATATCCACTCATTCACGCACTTCTCCGTGTTGGTTAAACGTGGAAACAAGTCATTGTATTCTTCTAATCCGTTCACCCTCTCCAATTTCTCCCCCTAACCAACTGTACAACGTCCGATTAAGACGTTTAAACGTATCTGTGTTCCAAAGTCTAACCTGTATCGGAGCCACAACGACAGAAAATATTACATCAACATTTCGTTTCTGAATGTATGCAGACATTGTTGAAACAGAGAGAATTGAAATTGATGGTTGAACTAGACAACTTATGATATTAGGAGATGAATTTGAGTGAAAATTATTGTATGTAAGGCGTGATATTTATAGAGACGGAACATCCATTGGAGAAAACACGTGAGCGCCTGAGGGATTGGCGCCCACATGAGCATCACATGCAGGTGCCAGATGAATTGGCACCCACCAAGCAAAACACACTAACGCGCCACTAGTATTGTCGCCTCCTCATGATGCCCAATGCAGGCGCCACTAGCATTGGCGCATCCTCATGAGGAGCCAAAGCTATTGGCGCCTCCTCTTAGTGGTATGTGGATGCGCCAATTCATCTGACGCTTCCTCTACCAAATTTGATTATTTTGATATTTTTTTTTCGAATAATAGATTATTTTGAATTTTTTTTTGAATAAATTGATTATTTTGAAAAAGAAATCTCTTAAAGAAATTTAATACAATTTTATTTGAATGAATTTTTATCTATTTAAATTATGAGTTATATTTATTATTAATAATATAAAAATATTAATAAATAATAATTTTTTATGATATGTAATATATAATTAAAATTAATAATATAAAATAAGAATAATTATAATAGAAACAAATGAAATAATATAAATAAATCAATTAAATTAAACTAAAAAATAATATTTAAAAAGTGTCATCGAATAGTGAATTAGTTCAATATAAAATATTTTTACAGCATGAGGGACGCTTACCAAATCATTTATTTTTAAAGTATACGGCTAAACGATAAGTATGACGATGATGTACTTGGCGCACTATCTTTAATCTCACGAAATAACTCGTTTTTATTTATTTTTATTAAACATATTTAAAAAAATGGAAAAGGATGAGAAAAACATGTGATTTAAATTGTATTAATTGTTCGGTGTATTTCGAAGCCCCAAATAGAAGAACAAGATGATATGCTCGGAGAAGGAGAAGAGCAAATAAAAACCCCAACTCTTCTTTTTTGTCTTCACTCACTTCACTGTAATCTCATCACTAAAACATGGCAACGACGCAATCACCACCTCCTCCTCCCGTTGCCACCGTCACCGCCACCGATGTAAACCAAGGTTTTGAATTCTTTCTCCTTTTTACTCATTTCCCATCTCTTATTATCGATCGTCATAGAATCGCAATTTCATCGCTAGTCAAATCGTAGCATATTCCGATTCTACTTTTCACTTTGAATAATTCTTTTTGCTTTTTGTTCCTCTCTGTTATGTAATATATTTTCACGATTCGTATCGTCCTTGTTAGTTCTCGCTCGATTAACTATAATTTCTCACATTTATTGCTTTCTTCTTATTCAATCTTTGGAGCTTAATTTTTCTGTTGAATGTTGACTGCTAATTTTTTATTAGAAATTCTTTTACATGATTAGTGATTACCCCAGTGTTGCACTGCACTTATTTTTTGTTACGCTAATGTTTAATTAGCAACACTCCTCAAATATTTAGGTGAAGCTACACCATGACAATCTCATTTTGTTTCTCGGTTTCTCCGTTTCTTCGAGTTTCATTTAGACTGTGTTTTGGGATGATTAAACAATTTGGAAATTTGAGTTTCCAAACAGCAGTTCAATTTTTAGATAATATTAATCTCCACAATTTATGGTAACAATTTCCAAAAATATCATAGGAAAAACATCCTCCTTTCTTGGAGTCCATATATAGCTTTATTCGGGAAGGATCACACAACTTGGTAATCCAGTAATATGTTTTCGGTAAATGTAGAATATTGTGATTGTCATATTTATGTGACTTGTAAGCTGTTTTTCTTAATTTTTCCACAACTTGCATAATTTTCATGCTATTATGTCAAATTTGGCAGTTCGGGCCGTTATCTCGGTACGGAACAGCAAAACCAAGAAAATTGTGTCAGGCTATGCTGTTCTGTCACATATGGGTGACTCGGCTGGAGTGACCGCGATAATGGGATTGGATTCTGAACAACACCGCTTTGACGTAGCCGCTCCGGTCGTCTTACCCATTTGGAAATATGTTTTGCAAGACTTTTGTGGTTTTTATTTATAAATATGAATACTTCATGAATTTTGATTAATTTATTTTAGTTTTTAATAATTATGTGTTAATTAGTATTAACTATATTAGTGTCCGCGTCACTAAAATATCGTCCGTTCTACTTCCTGCTCCCGTTCTGTTCCTTTTTGATGATGGCTGCACCGCGCCGCTATCTTAGATTGATAACTGTTGGAATTTCAACCTTAATTGTAGTTCACCCCTAGTCGCCTTAATTGCGGCATTTGGCTTGCCTTCATTGCAGCCTCCAACACCTTCATTGTGTTGGGTTTGAAGGGGTGGATTTAGTCCCATATTGTTTAGAGATATGGCATATGCTGTGTTTATAAGTGGGGGCAATCCTCACCCTAAAAACTGGTTTTGTAGGGATGAGTTAGGTCCAACCCAAATTCTAAAATGGTATAAGAGTCTAACCTAAATCCATTGTTAGGCTTCCCGCATTGTCCACGCTTCGAACTCATTGAGTACAAAATCATAGAAAAAAAAACTACAAATTTATTTACACAATTTGGAACCCTTGGGTTTTTTCTTCAGCCGGCAAAGACTACTCTCACTATTAACAAAGGCTTCCAAATTCCAACTTCACCGTTCGTTGCCACAACCACCACTGTCGCCACCACCGGTATTCCACACTTTCTCTTCCATTCCGGATTACACCTGATTTACTATCATGACGCTCCCTGTTTCTGAAACAAAACGGGGTAAGCATGGGAGAAAGAAATCTCATGTATGGGAACACTTCGATAAGGAAACTGGTAAACCAGGATGTGCCAGGGCTATATATGTAAAAGATGCAAAAAGATCGTTTGCCTATATGAAAGATTATAGACAATCTGGCACCAGCCATCTCAAAAGACACATTGCTCTGGGAACATGTCAGAGAAATCTGCAAGCCAATCGCTCTAATACTGGTGCTAATCTACATCTACATAAGAAACAAGCTAGAGCGATACCTTACTGTAATTCTATCTCATTTGATCAGGTGCATTGCAACGATAAGATTTCCAAAATGATTATTTTACATGATTATCAACTTCATATTGTAGAACACCAAGGTTTCATTGATTTTGCGCGAGCACTTCAACTGCGGTTCAATCCACTGAGCTTAAATACTATCCAAGGGGATTGTGTTGCCATTTATTGCAGAGAGAAGCAAAACCTTTTGAATCTTGTCGATGGGATTCCTGGGCGAATCAACCTCACCTTGGACTTGTGGACTTCAAATCAGACATCGGGTTATGTTTTTCTTTGTGGCCACTTCATCGATGGTGATTGGAACTTACATCATCCCATTCTTAATGTTTTTGCTGTTCCGTTTCCTGATTTGAATGGTTCCTTTAATCAAACAATAGTGACCTGCCTAAGAGGTTGGCATTTAAAGGGTCGCTTGTTTTCTATTTGATAAACTATTTTCTAATGAGACTTTGATGGAAAGTATGAGGGATCTCCTCTCTCTTAAGAACCCTGTGATCCTCAATGGTCAATTATTAAGACAGTTGTTATGCTCGCGTGCTTAGTTGCCTTGCATTAGATTCTCTTTGGGCAATGCAAGAAACTATTGCTAAAGTTCGCAAGAGCGTGCAGTATGTGAAATCTTCAAAATCTCTTGAAGAGAGGTTTTTGAAGCTTAAGCAACAACTTCAAGTTCCTTGTAAGATGAATCTTTTAATTGATGACAAAAATAAATGGGACTCAGTCTACCATATGCTTGTTGCTGCATGTGAATTAAAGGAAGTTTATTCCTGTTTTGATGTATTTGATCATCCCGACGACACAATGTCCTTACAATGAATGATTGGAAGCAGGTTGGAAATCTCTGTGCATGTTTGAAGCTTTTGTATGATGCTGCTAAAACTCTAACCATCCAATCATACCCAACCGCAAACTTATTTTTCCCCGAAGTGTCCAAACTTAAGGTGCAGTTGATTGAGGCGAGCCAAGAACCTTTCTGTTGTAGTTTGATTTTGTCTCTGCAAGAGAAATTTGATGTGTATTGGAGAGAAAGCTGCTTCATCTTAGCAATTGCTGCAGCCATGGATCCGCGTTATAAACTAAAACTAGTGTAATCTACTTTTGCTAAAATATTTGGTGGGAATGCTGAGCCATGGATACGAACTGTTGAGGATAGTCTTCAGAAACTGTTCCTCGAATATAGTATCATACAAGTGCTTCCGTTTACCGAAACAAATTTTGACATTGGGAATAGAATATGATGAAAACTGATGTATTCCAAGAAGTATCACTTGATGCATTTCAAGATGCATCTATTGATGATGCATCTATTTTTCCTGTTGAAGATGGGCTTTCTGATATTGAATTCTATATATCCGACTTCACTACTAACCAGCCATTTAAATCAGAATTGACCGAGTATCTTGAAGAGCCTCTAGAGCGTGGTGTGCAAGAATTTAACATCTAAGCTGGTGGAGAATTAATGGATCCAAGTACCCGACATTGTCCAGAATGGCATCTGATATTTTATCTATGCCAGTATCCACTCTCTGCAGATTCTATTTTCGACACAGAAATTAGAAAAATGGATAGCTACAGGAGTTCACTAGACTGTCCGACTCTTGAGGCCCTTATTTGTACTAAGGATTGGTTCCATTGTGAATCAAAATCCTTTGATGTTTCACAATTAGATCCACCAGTTTTCTAATTTTTTGGCTATAGTTTTTAGGCATTGAAATTTTGATTCAGGTCAACTAATTTTTGTGATCAACTCAAATTTTTTAATTGTTTATAACATATTGGTGATACTATTTTAATATTTTTTTATGAAACCCTTTTATGTACACAAAAAAAAACTCAGAATTTGGGTTGGATCTGACTCATCCCTACAAAACCGGCTTGTAAGGCAAGGATTGCCCCCACTTATAAACACAACACATGCCATATCTCTAAACAATGTGAGATTAAATCCACCCCTTCAAACCCAACACAATGAAGGTATTGGAGGCTGCAATGAAGGCAAGCCAAATGCCGCATTTAAGGCGACTAGGGACAGACCGCAATTATGGCAGAAATTCCAACAATAACACGGGTCTTGATATTTTTTAACAGTTGATGATATTGATCTTCATTGAATACTATAAAACCGATTGCATAGTTTCCTTGATTTTTGCTTTCCTTCTTTTGACCTCTCTTCAGTTGGAAATGTTCACGTCCTCTTTCATTGACAGTGGATAACTTCAATGGGCCTTCTTTAAATTGATCTGCCATAATCCCATTTATTTAAGGTTTTCATATTATTGATTCATGCTATTCTATATTCCAATTTTATTTTGTTCAAATATTCTCTATCATTTTGAGTTATCTAGAGAATAATTCATTGGAATATATCTGTAAAAGATGGGCTCTACTCATGACAACACTGAAAATCAGCGAATTTAGGTTAATTGTTATAATTATGCTTATCATTTTGGATTGTGGCTGATTAATGGTAATGATATTTACACATACTTTAATGCCAAACCTCAACAGCTTTATCTTTAGTTTTTATACTTAAATGATATCATGACAAGACTAATACCTTTTACTGGGGTTGAACTGCTGGTAATGACTAAGTTAACCATCGAACATGCAATGATAAATCATATTTCTCAATAGATTTCTTAATTTTCTTATACCAAAGATTATGTTGCTGTTATCATTTTACTGTAGTGTTCTTTAGTTTTTCCTTGATTGATAGGATTTGCTAGCAGAATATTACAGATAAGTTGCAGTTATTTTGTTTTGGGTATGATAAAATTGATTTGCTGATTCTCTTTGAGATTTAGGTACTGAATCTATCCAACCAACAAACATGGATCAGCAAACTGCTGTAGATGAGTCTGTTAAACCCAGTTCAACTACATCAGTCTTTGTGAACTCAGAACCATTGCGGGAAGAACAAGTTCAGAATGCTGTGAAATTTCTGTCACACCCAAAAGTTAAAGGTTCGCCCGTCATGTACCGGCGGTCATTTTTGGAGAAGAAGGGCCTTACAAAAGAGGAGATTGATGAAGCCTTTCGGCGTGTGCCTGTAAGCCAGGCCTTTTTTTGTTTGTAAAATAGTTATCTTTCAGACACTTTCCTGTATGTTCATCTCTTTTATCCTTATCTTAATTAAATATCACAGGATGCGGCTCCGACTGTGCAGACAGATGGTGGAAATCAAGGTGAAACATTAAATAATGCACTTTTCCTTTGGGTTGAGTCAAATTGCTTGGGATATTTCCATTGGATTAGTTTCAATGAAACTGGATGGATTATTGTTTCAGTTACATTTTAAACATGGTTGTTATAATATGCTAACAGATGGGCGATTGAAATCATCATCAAATATTCAGCAACAGGCCCAACAGCAAACTTTGCAGCCTGTTTTACCTGCTTCTGCTGGTGTTAATACTTCATCAGGAACCTTAGCACGAACCAAATATCACTGGTCCCATGCCCTTATTTTAGTTGGAGTTCTGACTGCTTCAGGTGCTGGAACAGTTTTGATAATTAAGGTATTACCACCAACTGTTATGTATGAATTATGATGCCATCTAAATCAGTATCTTAACGGTTGAGTGCTATTCTCAGTTTTTTATTGAAATTTTATTCACTTATTGTAATTAATATTTTGATACATGTACAATTTTTGTCACATTTTTATATTCTTCTGAACTTCAAGAATGCTTCATGTTTTAGAATTCCCTTCTTCCTCGGTTAAAATCTTGGATACGCAAGGTTGTCTTAGACAAAGATGATGAACTATCAAGGGAAACCAACAACAAACCAACTCTGGCTGAAGAAGTTGCTCAAGCTGCAAAATCAGCAGCAGCTGCAGCTGCAGATGTGGCAAAAGCAAGCCAAGATATGCTGGCTTCAAAGGGTGAAGGTGGGTTTAACGGAACTTTAATTTGCATGATATAAAATGTCTTTTTGTTTTGACACCTCTACTCTTACGGGCCTTAATTTATTCTGATTTATTATACTTTGCAGAAAGGAAATACTTTGTGGAAGTTGTGAGTCTTTTAGATAAGCAAATACAAGAAATGAAGTTAATGACAAATGCAATAAGAAGATTGGAAGGTAATTGGGTGTTGCCATTTAATATATTGGCCTGACATAAGAGGCCACTATTGCTTTGAATATTCTGTTGTGATGTTCATTTATGACTTGCCAATAGAGTTTGTCTCTTTGTTAGGAAAACATGTGGTTGTGTAATTGGGGAACAGGTTATTTATAACCCCTTAAGAGTGCAACGAGGTGGATCATTGGTGACCAGGAGCTTTGACAAGTTTTATCTGTGTTTTTAAAATTGTAAATGGACTTCTGGCTTCATGACTATATCAGGAAACTCGTTTATTCCCTTCAATTTGATTTCATACAGCTGTTTAGGCTTCCTGATAAATTTTGGTGGCATAATATCAGAAATTATTGTATACTTATGCTGGAGAATTTTACCAGTTACTTAGATTTTTGAAGTTCTTGTTGATATCTGTTTCTGCCAAATTATGGGATAAAATGTCCCTTCTTATGATATTTCTGTCTCAGGGCAAGAAGATCTCCGAGTCAGTCAAACAAGTTCGAAGGTCAGATATAAATAGAACTCAAAGGGACATTCTCATCATCTTTTATGATTTTTTTTTGCACACCTTTCCTGATCCTGTTTTGAGTTGTCTTATGTTTTATCTTTTGACGGCCATATTTTATTTTAAATACATGCAGCGACTGGTTGCGAATGGCAAGGCGGACTATGACTTGCGTCCAGGTTGTAATATTTATTAATTAGATCTTAACTAAATTAGTCTTATTCTCTGAATTATGTTACTTATAATTAGAATGTTGTATGCAGGGAGATCATTATCCCCACCCGCATCTGTTGAACCATCAGGTCCTCCTCATCCAAAATCATATATGGAGGTAGTAGTTTATATTGCTTGTTTAGTTTTTTTCCCACCTCCTTGCCTTGCCTCTTACTTCTGGCTCATATCTAGATGCTTGCCATTTCAGCAATGTCTTCATATCTTGTAGGTCACTTCTATTAAAATCAAAATATTACATTTAGGCATTAATTACATTGGGACATGACATGGATTATAACTTTCTGTTATGACTATTGTATTTCTTAGTTTTTCTTCTGAAATACCAAAGTCAGGGTGGGCATACTTGATATTTCTAACTAGTAACTACATATTTAAGTCTATTGTGCTGTATTAGAGTGTGTGTTGGCACTGGTTATCCCAATCTTGAGTCTTTGTTTCATAATTGATGCCCAATTTACTTTATTTGCTTCACCTGTTAGCTGATTCAAGTATTTAAGAGTATTTGCATCCGATGACATTCTCCATTTTGTCTATTTTCTTTATTGGATTTCACCCTTAGAGGTGAACAAGATGTCTCGGGTTCGAGCCCGCACCCCTACACCTGATGTTCATTTTGTTATTTTAATTAAGAAATAGGTTCATTGATTTGATGCTTAATGAGAATCTTCCCATCAATTCATGGCATTGGATCTTTTTTATCTGATTTTTTTTTTTGTTTTCTAGGATATTTCATTTTTCTCCGAGCTGTACATTACCTTTTCTGTCTCTAATTTAGTTTCTTAAAACAATTAACAAAATCCTTTTCTAGGACGTCATATTTATGAACATGATTAAGATTAGCTGTTCTTGTTTTATTTTTGCAGATAATGGCCATGGTCCAAAGAGGGGAGAAGCCTTCTAACATCAGAGTAATCCTTTTAATCTCGATAAACTTAATTGCATTTAAAACGATAAACATCATTTGTGCACCATTAAAATAAAATTATAAGAAAATTATTTGAAACGGATAATTAAAGTTTTATATGCGAGGAAAGGTGTCAGTGAAGTTAAAGATTATGGTTTGCAAATAAAATTGTGCTTCTCTATTTAGTATGCCAATTTTATGTGACCTTATTACCTGTATAAAACATTGGGTTTTAATGCAGGAGATCAATGATTTACCCCCCAACCCAAGTCAACAGCCGTCAGATCCTCGCATATTGCCTAGATCTAAGGTTTATTACAAAGTGCTTTACCTTTCTTAAGTAGTTTAGGTTTATGAAGTTTTTACTTAACTATATTAAATACATCTTTTTTTAAACTTTATTTTGGTTCATTTTTAAGGATTTTCTGTCAATATGACCATCATTGTGAAAATATAATTATGCAAGTTAAATTCTGGCTTCTAAACAAGTATTGGCAGTTTGGCACACACATCTATTGAAACATTAAATTTGTGCGTAAGTTTTCTTTTCTTAATGCCTTAGTGGTATTATTTCACATGAATCTGATTGTGTGTTTCAACTTCTCCTGGGCAGCCTTGGGAGATTGGTCAGGTTCAAAACACCTCTAGCAAAGTGTTTCAGCCTCAAGCAAATGGTGAGGAATTGTATACCAAAGTCCAAGATACTACTCAATCAAATGGGGATGACCCATCCCCCTGGTGGCAGAAGAAAAACGTCAGAATCCGGGAGATTGATGAAAATGTGTCTAATGGAGCACCTATTGGCACCACGCCCAGTCAGCAGCCTCTACAACGTGTGTGGGTTCCTCCTCAACCTCCACCAATAGCTATGGCAGAGGCCGCAGAAGCAATCAGACGCCCAAAACAAGCTGTTCAAAAAGAACCGGTGTCAGATAATCAGTCAGTAGCTCAATCTTCAGATACCTCTAACTCTAATGGGGTGCATGAGATCCCAAAACCATTGGAAACTGATGGTGCTGTAGAGGGAAGCAATGTCAGCTCTGGTGATATACAAGTTGTACAAGAAGACCATGAAACCAAATACGAAGAGCAATGAAGGTGAGTCCATATCATAAAAAACATCAAGTTAGAAAATAAAGCTTGAAGTGGTCCTAGATTCTGGAAAAACTTGATACAATCTTTGTTTCATAAACTGACATCATTACAAGATGCAAATGCAGGTGTCTTTTTCATGAAATATGGTACTAAAGTTTGCACTATTATAGGGGTTTTATGATACATGTTACATTTTTACACTTATTAGTATAAGCAGCTGCAAAATACCCGTATGGAATGCAATTAGATTATCATGTATTCTTACATTAAACGTAGTATATTTAAAAAACCTGAATAACTAATAGAAATCAGGTACTAAGTTCGGGAGTTACTGTGAAATGCCAACTTAGAACAAAACGGTCAATATCTACCATCAAGGGTTAGCTACAAAGCAGGACACTTCACTAGAATACACGAAGTATAAAAATGAATTGAAAGCTCCTAAACTAGAAAACACTAAGGGAAACGAAACAGAGCCAAGCAGCCTATTCCATTTTGTTTCATGATTGTCTCGCTTACTTTAGAAGCAAAGAAACACCTAATGTTATTTCATTTATTACTAAGCCTTATTAAATTATAAAATACAAATAAATATAGATATTTTAAATATAATTTTACCTTTTATTTACAATTTAATAAAGTATTTCGTTTTTTTAGAATCAACATTTATCTTCGTTAGTAATTTATATTGTCATATTCAAAAACATTATTTTTGTATGATCACAATTATAAATAGAAATCATTGAGACAAACAAAAATATAACTAATTAATTATTTTAAAAATAATGAAGTTTTTTTTTCTCTTTCTATCTTATTCATTTATTTGCATAAATAAATTAAAGAGCCAGTGGTACTTTTCTCTAGTAATTAAGTGAGTTTTGATTTTCTCCTGTTTTTCTTTTTTTATCATCGTTATATTCTGATTTTTTTTTTAAAATAACCATCTTTTTCAAATTAAATACGAAAAATAATCAAGTTTTTAGAAAAATTTCCAAAATAACTATGTTTGGGAGAGGATGCGCCGGGGGAGTTGGCGCACCCCTTAAAATTTTAGGGCAGACGCCAAAGGTATTGGCGCCAATGCATTGGGCTCCTAAAGGAGGAGCCAATGCAATTGGCGCCTTTTTTAATTATCCAATTTTTTAAAAAAAATTCAAAAATAACTAAATTTTAAAAAAAGTTCTAAAAATGGGCATTTTTGTTCCTAAAATACACTTAGGCGCCACCCTAGTTGGCGCCTACCCTTAAGGGTAGGGCAAGTCGCCACTAGGAGTGGCGCCTACCTTTAAAATGATTTTTTTTTTTAAAAATTAGTTTAAATTTATTAATTTATATTTATTATAAATTATAATATTTATATAATTTACAATATATATATATATATATATATATATATATATATATATATATTAATTTATATATATATATATATTAATTTAATTTATAAGTAATAATAGTATTTATAAATTTTTGGAAAAAAAATTAATTTATATACATGTAAATAAATAATATTTTGTATAGATTAAACAATATATTTATATTAAAATAATACACAAGACATATTATAAATATATGATTAAAATGCATTATTAATTTGGGATTTATCACATATGATGCGGTCTCTGGTACGATCCGCACGGGGGAGGTCTAACTACTCGTCTAGACGGCTCACGTGGTGGTGGTGCATCCCTATTACCACCCCTAGTCCTAACACGCCCCCTTGCCGTTTGCCGTTGTGGTTGGGTTGAAGTCCCTTCAGTGCTGTAGGAAAGGCGGGTGCCCTCTGCGCCCTCAAAGCTTTGTCTCGGTGGGACAAACTGACTCCTGTTGGGTGCGCCCTCGAAATGTGGCCTTTGGTAGTTGAGGGTTGAATCGGGTTGGTTAAAGAACAATGTTTGTTGGGGGTGTAGTAGTCTTGTTGGTAATCCTCTTGTATACCCGTGTCGGGGCTAAGTGGAGGACTGGAAGAGCTCGGGACATCGTCGTGATGGAAGTGTTGGGATTGGTGGATGTGGGGGATTGATATTGTGGTAGGTGTTGGGACTGTTGATGGTGGTGGGAATGTTGAGGTTGGTGTTGGTAATCTTCATGGTATTGGGGTTGAGTTTGTGGTATGTAGTGTTGATTTGGTTGGGGGGTGGACATGTGTTGGGGTGGTTGTTGTTGGTAATACGGCGGTGGTGGCTGTTGTTGGTAATACGGCGGTGGTGGTTGTTGTTGGTAATACTGTGGTGGTTGTTGTTGTTGGGAATATTGTGGTGGTTGTTGTTGTTGGAAGTATGGTTGTTGCATCCGGGGATCGTCCAAATAGAACGGGTCAGACACAATCATTTCTGGATTTGTATTTGCTCTATACCAATCCACATATTCCTTTGTCGGCTTCGTTGGGCGCCACCGGATTGTAGAACATAGTGGGCACGGTCTTTCCACATTTTACGAAACTCCTTAGCAAATTCCTTCCAATGTTGGGCATACCACTGGTGGCTGACTTTTTTTAGATGCCAAGGTTCCAAAGACATTGGGGGGCCTGGGATTTTTTGATGCATTCCGAATTGCAGCTTGACACGGTCACTTTGGTGCATCTCCACAGTGGTGAACCGCATTATGGCTGTTTTTGCTGTCCAAACAGCTGCATCTTCGGGGTTGGGTTGATGTTCCAATCCCAAATATGGCCTCCAAATAAACTGCAAAGAAAAAAGCAAATATGTTATTTATTGAGAATGCATGATATTAATAAATTAGTTAGAAGATGAGTGATTTAGTGATAATACATCTTGTGCTCGGAGACGATCCAAGAGTTGACGATAAAATATAATTTTATTTTTGGGGTAAGACTGTAATCCAGTCCGGTTGTAATGAACCTAAACAAAAAAAGATAAATAATATTATTTACAAATATTTATAGAATAAATATACAAAATGAAATAACATCATAAATTTACCTAGTTGCGTAGGGGAAGGAGTAGACGTTAGGATTTTCTGGGGCTAGCCTCGGCAATCTCCACCACCCCCATGTTTGGAGCAAAAAAGCACATCCAGAAAATGTACAGTGGTCATTTTGTGCATTTTTACACAAAGAGCTATATAGGAATGCCAATACAGCAGAACCCCAACTATACATGCTTATTCTATCAATGTCCTCGAGCAAACTCAAGTACATAAAGTTTATGCTATTTCCCGTCCCTTCGGGAAATAGCAAGTTCCCAAACAATAACATAATGTAAACCCTGGTTTTTATGACCTTTTCTTGTTCGGACGAATCCTCAGTCAAAGTTATGGAGTCGTGGTAGAATTGGAGGCTCGATAGTTTAATACCCTGACCCCTTGCTTTTGTAGATCCCTCACCCTCGACCAGATCTACTCCCAACATTTGAACACATATTTCGTTGGGCTGTTGAACATTTCCAGTCACATGCTTACCATCTATTCGAAGACCTAAAAGCATGTACACGTCCTCTAGTGTGACGGTACATTCACCAGTTGGTAGGTGAAAAGTGTGTGTCTCTGGTCTCCAACGTTCACACAAAGCAAGAATAAATTTGACATCAATTGTGGCATTTACGACATGCATAACATGACCGAACCCCGCACGCTCTATGTAAGGTACGCACCATGGGTCTGGATAAGGCATAGGGTGTGAACGTTGACGAAATTTCTTGGGATCCTTTAAAAACAAACAATATAAACAATCATTAGATTGGACTTTTAAAAAACAAATTATAAACATACGAAAAAGGCAATGTTCAAGAAAAACTTACGAATGAGGCAATGTTTGCCCTAGTGCCTCTGTGTTCTTGGCCCATGGTAAGAAGAGACATGATTGCAATGTAGAACGAAGCTTGGTGGATGAGAAGTTTCGCCGGAGTTCTCTGAATAAAAGTGTTAGTGGTTGATGAAAACTTGCAAGAATGACCTTCTATTTATACTCGTTTTCAAGTAGATTGAATATGCAAAGATGTGACACGTGTAAGGCATGCGTGGGAATCTTGCAGAATAGGTGCAGGCTAGGTGGATAGGTTGACATGCATTGGTACAGATTAGGTTGCACTTGTCTTGTCTTGGGGAAGACTTGGTGGAACCTGATGATGCAAAGATGTGACACGTGTAAGGCATGCGTGGGAATCTTGCAGAATAGGTGCAGGCTAGGTGGATAGGTTGGCATGCATTGGTACAGATTAGGTTGCACTTGTCTTGTCTTGGGGAAGACTTGGTGGAACCTGATGATGCAAAGATGTGACACGTGTAAGGCATGCGTGGGAATCTTGTTTTGAATATTATTTTAGTACAACAACTTTAGAAAGTTTAAATTGGTTTTTAATTCAATTTAGTTAATCAGGTTGTTTAAAATAAATAATTAAGCTTAAATAAGATTGAATATTATTTTAAACACATAATGGAAAAAAGAGGTAGTTTAGTATTGGAAGCGTGATATTCAGTATTGGAAGTTCAAGAAGTTTAGTATTGGCATGCGTGGGAATCTTGCAGAGTAGGTGCAGGCTAGGTGCAGGCGAGGTTGGCATGCATTGGTACAGATTAATTGGAGTTGTCTTGTCTAAGGGAAAGGCTTGGTAGTAGTGTTGCATGCAAAGATGTGAGACGTGTAAGGCATGCGTGGGAATCTTGCAGACTAGGTGGTGAAGACATTTGATTAGGTTGGCATGCGTGGGAATCTTTCAGAGTAGGTGCAGGCTAGGTGCAGGCTATGTGCAGGCTACGTTGGCATGCATTGGTACAAACATTAGATGGATAGGCATGCGTGTGGAAGGCTTGGTGGATGTGTGAGTATAAGTATTCACACAAATTTTCACAAAGGTATTCACAAAAGCTTCACAATATCTTCACATATATCTTCATAATATCTTCAGATATATCTTCACAATATCTTCACATATATCTTCACAATATCTTCACATATATCTTCATAATATCTTCAGATATATCTTCACAATATCTTCACATATATCTTCACAATATCTTCAAAAAATCTTCACATATCATGGCATCTTCATCACAATACAAAATCAAAGCTCACGTCAATGGTGAGACTTATGAATGTGATATGTCTGGCTTCCTATTTAGAAACACCGATTGCACTCGTTTTTGTCTAAATAGAGGAGCTGACTTCTCTTATCTGAAAAAAAAGATTGAGTCCAAACTTAGACAACCTGTGTCCCAAATTTTTTACCAACAACTTTTTTTTTCTGAAAATAGCTCAGTCAGGTTTTATAAGACATTGATTCAAAATGACATGGAGGCACAATACATGTTTCGTAACCATGAGTATTCTGGTTACGACTATATAGTGTTGTACATTGTGTTGGAACAATTCCAACCAACTCAGAATATTCAGTCACAGGTTATTGATCCTGTGGTTGATGACGAACAAGACGTTGAACACCCCGTTGAAGACGATGTCGTTGATGATGCAAAAGACATGGTTGATGACTTGGTGAACCGTGATTCCGAAGACGAAGACCAAGTACAAATACCTATAGCGCAACGGTACTCACCGCCTGCCCACTACACAACCCTTAACTTGGGTGAGGATGAGCCCTCATCAGATATGTTCTACAACCCATATATGAGGTCTGATGAGGAGTTAAAGAAGGGTGACCAATTTCGGACCAAGGAAGAGTGCCTGTTAGCAATAAAAAATTGGCACTTGAAAAACTGTGTTGACTACGATGTTAACAAATCAAACCCGGAAAGATACGTTATTTTATGCAAAAATCCGGAGTGTGGGTTTAGGTTGATGGCATCGTACAAGAAGAAATATAACGCGTGGGTGATAGGGTCCATTTCTCAAGCTCACACTTGCGTCAACACAAACATGGCACATGATCATCGCAAACTTAGCCATGATATGATCTGCCATTCCATAATACCTCTTGTTGAAGCTGACCCGTCACTCAAGGTCAAAACCATTATCTCCCATTGTGTTGCTGTTTTCAAATATACACCGTCGTACAGAAAGGCTTGGTTAGCGAAAACCAAAGTTATTGAACTGGTATACGGTAATTGGGAGGAATCATACAAACAACTTCCGCGCTACCTGGATGCACTACATTTGTATTCACCTGGGACGGTTTCTATAATGGAGACCTTGCCGGCACAATCCCCTGACGGAACTTGTCTAGAAGGTAATGGAATATTCCATAGACTTTTCTGGGCATTCCGTCCCTGCATCATAGGTTTCACATTCTGCAAGCCGCTTATTCAGGTCGATGGAACTTGGCTGTATGGGAAATACAAAGGATTGTTACTGATGGCGGTCGCACAAGATGGAAATTCTAATATTTTCCCAATAGCCTTTGCATTGGTAGAAGGAGAAACGGCTGTTGCTTGGAGTTTCTTCCTTAAGAATCTCCCAACGCACGTGACTCCACAAGCTGACATCTGTGTGATTTCTGACAGGCACGCTTCAATAGACAGTGCATACAAAATCCAGCAAATGATTGGCATGACCCCCCGTCTACCCATGTCTACTGCATCAGGCATATTGCTCAAAATTTTATGCGGGAGTTCAAGGATAACTTCTTGAAGCAAAATTTGATAAATGCGGGGTATGCATTAAACCAACCTGGATTCCAATACTACCGCCGGGAAATAGTGTTGGCAAATTCTGATGCAGGGAGGTGGATCGATAACATTGACAGAGCAAAGTGGACTAGGTCATACGACGATGGGGTGAGGTGGGGCCGCATGACAACAAATTTTGTGGAATCAATGAACGGTGTCTTTAAGGGCATACGTAACCTCCCGGTAACCGCATTGGTGAGTGCGACCTATTTTTGGATGGCAACGTTGTTCGTAACAAGAGGCAGGCGCTGACATGAAGTGTTGTAGATGAGTCAAGTATATAGTGATGCCTGCATGAAGTTTATGAGGCAGGAATCTGCCAAAGCCAACAACCATCGGGTTACGGAATTCGACCGCCATGGCCATACTTTTAGTGTCAAGGAAATAATTGACCACAACCAAGGGCTGCCCAGACAAGAGTATAGGGTTCTAATACCAGACCGTTGGTGCGACTGTGGTCAATTTCAGGCCTATCGTATGCCTTGTTCCCATGTCATTGCAGCGTGTTCACACAGCCACTTCGATGCATTATCGCTAGTGTCTCCCATCTACAAAGTTGCAACATTGCTCAATGTATACGACAATCCCTTTCCGGTGGTAGCATTGGAGGCATATTGGCCAGAGTATGACGGGGAAATTGTTTGGCACAACGAATCGATGCGGCGGAATAAAAGTGGTCGCCCAAACAGCAGGCGCATTAGAACTGAAATGGACGTCGCAGAGAAAATGCAGAGGAAGTGTAGCATATGTCGACAACTGGGGCATAATAAGAACAAATGTCCATATCGTGGATCTACTTTGACTACATAGTTGTATTAGTTCATAACTCTGTGTACCAATGCTATTTATCAATAAAGTTTACTTTTTATTCCAAATAGAAGATGACATTGGAACAACAAACACAAACATCTAACATTACAACAACAATTACTAAAACAAAAACAAATACTGGAACAAGAACAAGTACTAAAACAAGAACAAGTACTACAACAATAGCAAATACACAAACAACATCACAAACAACCCTTAAAATCTAGGAAATTACAACAGTTAACACTACGTCTGATCCATGCATCATTTGGATGCAATCAATGTCGCTTTCAACTTCAACCCATGAACATACCGTTTCTCCAGTTTCAAATGAGATACTTCTTCTAAGCCTCTGAATCCTTCTGATGACTTCACCAGGTTGGTAATCTCCCTCTAACCAAGACATCAAGGATCTTTTTAGTTGGTCCAACGAACGGATGTTCCAAAATTTCATCTCCATTAGGGGTTTCACAGGCGAGAAAATAACATGCCCGTCCCTTTTTAAGATTACTGGTTCTGGATCCGGGCGCCTTGATGATGTCCGCTCCCATGATGACGGTCTGGGGGATGCCATGAACTCAACTTGATAGAGAAAGTGATAGGAAATAGTGGTGAAGAAAATGCAAGGAAATAACACTTTATTTATAGGACAAGATCTAGGTTGTACACAAATGTACTTAACCCTAATTAGTGTCGCACTTGATTAATTAGTCTTAGGGGGAATTAGGGTTTGAATTAGGTCATACCTACCTAACATGATTAACCCTAATTCTCCCAAAAATTTATAAATACTATTAATTACTTATAAATTAAATTAATATATATATAATTAATATATATATATATATATATATATATATATATATATATATATATATATATATATATATATATATATCTTGTAAATTATATAAATTATTATAATTTATAATAAATATAAATTAATAAATTTAAACTAATTTAAAAAAAACATATTAAATTTTAAAAAAAAACATTTTAAAGGTAGGCGCCACTCCTAGTGGCGACTTGCCCTACCCTTAAGGGTAGGCGCCAACTAGGGTGGCGCCTAAGTGTATTTTAGGGCCAAAAATGGCCATTTTTGGATTTTTTTTTAAAATTTAGTTATTTTTGATTTTTTTTTTTAAAAACTGGATAATTAAAAAAAATATTCCCTGCTTGGGCCTCCTAAAGGAGGCGCTAAGGGGAGTGGCGCCTTAGTGTTCCTCCTAAGGGAGACGCCAATAGGCATGGCGCCTTAGCCTCCTCCTAAGGGAGGCGCCAATAAGCATGGCACCATAGTGTGTGTGTGTGAAAGGTGTCACTTTTTGTGGCGCCTATGTGTATTGTCGGATTTATCTCGCCTCTATAAATACCATCACCTTGCATACAATTATTTTCACTCAAATTCATCTCCTAGTGTAGTCCAACCATCAATTTTAATTTTCTTTGTTTTAACAATGTCTACATACATTCAGAAATGAAATGCTGATGTAATATTTTCTGCCGTTGCGGCTCCGATACAGGTTCGACTTTGAAACACAGATACGTTTGAACGTCTTAATCGGACATTGTATAGTTGGTTAGAGGGAGAAATTGGAGAGGATGAACGGATTAGAAGAATACAATGACTTGTGTCCACGTTCAACCAAAATGGAGAAGTGCGTGAATGGGTGGATATTAAGACCGACCAAGACGCTCGTAGGATGATGCAGTACATGTTCAAAATTGTTTTGATGGTTGTAATCGCATAGTTTTTGTATTCTAGTTGTTTTAATTGTTTGTGTTATTTTTTATGAACAACTGTCTTTTCGTCACAGCCGTCTACTATGAAGTAAAATTAATTTTCCATATATTGCAACATAGGTACTTTGAAATAAATTTAAGTTTCCATATATAGCAACAGAGGTACATCTGAATTTATCTGGTTGTGCTCGTTCCAACACTAGGACAATTATTACGATTGTGACCTGGTTGACGACATGAATTACATAGTCTAACCATTTTGTTCACCGTATCCATTTCGGTTCGAATTCGGGTGCTGTTAGGGCGACCCTTTTTCTTCCTACGCATAACTTCGTTGTGCCAGACGATGTCCCCTTGATATTCTGGCCAATAATCCTCTTTTGTCACTACTGAAAAACTAATTTTATAAACATTTGAAAGACTGACGACTTTGTAAAGTTCAGATAGCAAGTAGGATGGATCTCTTCGAACCTTTGAGCACGCCGCTATGACATGGGAGCAGGGGGTACGAAAGGCTTGGAACCTTCCGCAGTCGCACCAACCTCTATCTAATTCAACTCTGTACTGTCCCATTGGCATGCCCTCATTGTGATCCATGGACTCGGCAACACTAAACCAACCTTTTGTTCGGTCAAATACCGTAACCACGTGTGTGTTTTCTTTGGGAGCTTCATGTCTGATGAATTTCATTGAAGCATCACTGAACAACTGTCCAGATTGCAACACGGAACTCCATTTTGAGCGTCTGGTTTCAAACAACACCCCTAGCCTGAAATATGTAGCTTGCACCAAAGCGGTTATTGGTAGGTTACGAATTCCTTTGAAGACAAAGTTCATTGATTCCACAAGATTTGTTGTCATGTGGCCCCAACGTTGTCCGCCGTCGTATGCCCTAGTCCACTTCTCCAACGGAATACTATCGATCCACCGAACCGCATCTTCGTTCGACAATCTTATTTCCTCGCGGTAGTGTTTGAAAGAAGGTTCTGTCAATGCGTAACCTGCATTGACAACCTTCTTACGCAACATCTTATCTTTGATTTCTCGTATGAAATTCTGAGCAATATGTCTAATACAAAACACATGCGTCGAATGAGGATTTTGCCAGCCATTGTCAATGTTATTATATGCACTGATGATTGAGGGGTGTCTATCAGAGATCAAACACAAGTTAGGTTGAGGTGCTACGTGCAATCGGAGATTTCTTAGGAAAAAACTCCATCCCTCAGCAGTCTCCCCTTCAACTAAGGCAAAGGCGATCGGAAAAATATTGTTGTTCCCATCTTGTGCCACTGCCATCAGTAACGTTCCTTTGTATTTTCCATACAACCATGTACAATCAATTTGTATAATTGGTTTACAGAAAGAAAAACCTGTGATACACGGTTGATACGCCCAAAATAGACGGTGAAATATTCTATTTCCAACAGCACACGTACCATCTGGTGTATATGCGGGCAATGTTTCCATCTTGAAAATTGTACCGGGAGCATAGTATTTTAGAGCGAACATGTATTTTGGAAGATTCAACCGAGTATGAGAAAATAATAAAAGCTCGGTGTTATATTATGATTTTATTTGGTAACTTTTTGTTTCCAAAAAGTACAGGTAATTTTGTGAATATAATGTATTTACCTTTATTACGCAACATCAATAAGGTAAACACTTATAGTTGGGGTTCAGCTGTGTTGGCCCATCTATATAGTGCAATGTGTAGGACTGCAAAAAAGAATACCTGTATTTTTTTTTCATGTGCTTATTTGCTTCAAGCTTGGGGGTGGTCTAGGATGCCTTCGCTCACCCCCGAAAATGAGCGTCCATTCATGTTCCCCTTTGCAACCAAGTAAGTCTAGCACTTTACCATTCACCATTTAGTTAATTATATCTATTATTTAAATTAACAGTAAATAATATTTTTCACTTCTTTTTATTATCTTAGGTGGTCAGTAAGGGGAATGAACTACAATAGGTGTCTGAAACACGCTATTGTAGTCTATCGAAATCTATTGGATCATATTGGACATGATGATGTAATACTCCTACCAAACTATAGTTAATCTAAAAATACTTCTCAAATTATTTTCCATCTAACGATTTGGTATTTTTTTCCAGTTTGTTTGGAGGCCATATCTGGGTCTGGATCATGATGTGAACCATAACGATGCTGCAATTTGGACAGCGAAAACACCGATTATCCGATTCACTACAGTTGAAATGCACCAAAGTGACCGGGTCAAACTGCAGTTCGGAATGCTACAACATATTCCAGAATCTCCCACGTGTTTGGGGAATTGGCATCAAAAAAGGGTCGATGCACAGTGGGATTATTCTGACTGGAGAGACTTTGCAAAAGACATGTGTCGTCAATGGAGGAATCGACGACAACACATCCTGAACGAACCAGTCATCCAAGGTGCAAGACCGACTCAACAATATATGGCATGGTTTAGGTCTGTAACAACTCAACAATTCGTATCTGAGCCGCGGTATTTGATGGATCCGCGCCAACTTGCTTCGTCATCGTATGTCCCACATCAATTCACCACCCAACCCCAATGTGAACCCGCCCAAACCCAACAACCAACCACACAACATCAACCGACCACATACACAAAACAACCACACACCCAACATCGCAACCCGTTCATGCCAACCACCCAACAACGAACCATCCAACGTCGCAATCCATTCATACCACCCACCCAAACACAAAACCAAGAACCAAACCCCGCAACCACAACCGTCTATAGCACAGATGATTCATATGGGTCACGTCATCGTAGCCCTCCACCATTTAACACCCAACCACTGTTTAACTATAGTACGCCCCAAGAACCATTGCTTCGTTTTCAAAACGACTCAATGGCCCAATTTGGGCAACTATACCGTCCCCAATTCACCCAACCCTAACGCCCTAACTACGATGACATGGGCACCGAACTCCATTACGGAAGCGCCGTTGGCCACAGCCCCTCCGGATATTGGGAGCAAATGATGACACATCTGTCAAATACCGCCGGAACTTCTACCGGACCTTCCAACCAGCCATCGCTCGATCAGGTCAGCACCCAAAGACCACAAACACCTCAAGAAAATCGTGGGAGACCTCGGAGACAACCTAACGCACCGGGATGTGGAACCGGGGGACGTTATAATCGGGCGGATCATTAGGGTTTTGGTCTTTCTAATGTAATCAATTATTATATACTTAATGAAGTTATTTTATTTTAATTTTTACTTATTATGTATTAAATAATAAATTTTAAATATTAAAAACAAAAAATATTATAAAAAAATATAATTAAAAAAAACTAAAATAGAAAAAAAAAACAGGGGACTAAGGCGCCATGCCTATTGGCGCCTCCCTTAGGAGGAACACTAAGGCGCCACTCCCCTTGGCGCCTCCTTTAGGAGGCCCAAGCAGGCGCCAATTGCATTGGCTCCTCCTTTAGGAGCCCAATGCATTGGCGCCAATACCTCTGGCGTCTGCCCTAAAATTTTAAGGGGTGCGCCAACTCCCCCGGCGCATCCTCCCCTAAACATGATTATTTTGAAAAAATTTCTGAAAACTTGGTTATTTTCGTATTTAATTTGAAAAACATGGTTATTTTAAAAAAAAAAAATCTTATATTCTATATATTTTTCACAAATTCTGAAAAAATTGTCAAATTATTCCTGTCCAAAAATTTCCGAAAACTAATTTTCTGACATATTTTATATATTTTTGTTCAGTTCATGCAGAAAAAAATTCAAAAAAAATTCAAATACATAATGAGCTGTGTTCAAAAGAGATGGAAGATATGAAGAAAAATGTTAGATCACATAAGACACCTTGAAATATCCTTGCATGACCTTATTTTCCTCACTTGAGGTTCCTGATCTACTATCAATGGTTCAGTTGATTGAACCATGCCCAACATTATTTTTAGATCTCTAAACAAATTTCAACCTATCATTACTCCTCTTAGGTGCCTTTGTATTCTTCTTATCAATTTTTTTATTCTTTTCAACTACTTTGACAATTTGTTTCTTCTTCATAACTACCTTGGTAATTTTCTTTTTCTTCTCAACTGCTTGGAGAACTGCTTTGTTAGCTTCTTCTTGTGTCTGCTCAGTTTGTGCAGCATCAGGTGTGGAATTTCACACTTGAAATTTTATCTCTCTTTTATTTTAAAAAGATCATTTCCTAATTGCATATTTATTAGTAGACAAAGAATTAAATTTCATACCTAGTTTAAATTGGAAGTCCTTGTTCAGCAGCTATCCTATAAACTTCTCATACTTAGGCTTAGGCTGTTTTTCATCGTCACTATCATCTGGGTCCGAGCTTTCCAATTCTTCACTATCATAGCCCACATCTTTACTTTCAACATCATTGGTATTCCTCTTTGAACTAGATCCCAAAACACTAACATGAACAAATATATTCACATTTCTTGGGGATTTCATCTTTATTTGACTTTTGGAACCCATAACTTGAATCTGAGAGACTTTTCATTAACCTCAACTCTAGTACCAGAAATTGGTGTTTCCACTTCAACTTGAACAAATCCTTCCTATATTTCA
Organism: Lathyrus oleraceus; assembly: GCF_024323335.1. Taxonomy (NCBI): domain Eukaryota; kingdom Viridiplantae; phylum Streptophyta; class Magnoliopsida; order Fabales; family Fabaceae; genus Lathyrus; species Lathyrus oleraceus. The sequence continues at coordinate 119,446,679 of NC_066582.1, forward strand.
CATGGTCTTTCTTCTCCACTATCATCAAATTTTATTCCTTCATCATCATCATCATCAGTGTTATCATCATCACTACATTCATTAAATTGATCAACATCAGGCTTCAACACAATGCTTAGCATGTCTTCAACACCATGTTCTACCAAGATATGTCCATCAACATTATTACCAAGGATGTGGCTAGCAATATCTTCAACGTGCACATCATCAATAACATCAATAAACCATTCATCAAATCTTGGTATCTTTGGGAAAATTCTAAATCCATCATAACCTGAGTCTTTAACTAAGCTAAGCATCTCGAAAAAACTCCACTTAGCATAATATTTCCCTTCTACAATGGTTTCACTCTCTCCCCTGTAAAACATGTGCTTGTCATGAACAAAGTTTTCCCATGGTGAAATATCATACTGAATAATCCCATTTATGCAATTATAAATATACTCAGAAGTTAAAACACGAGTAAGAAGTTTAACATTCAAAGTTTAAGGAAACAACCACAATTTACCCACATAGTGAAAACCTAAATTTGAACAACTACAATTTACTGAACCATTGCACTGAGACCACTGCAAATTCGAAAAAGTTATTACAATCGTACCTTTTTGTCACACTACAGGATGAAATGAAAACAGATAACACGTGAAAGATATGCTTGATGTTGATCATTGAATGCTTCAATGTGTTTCAATGGTGGACAATGATGAACGATGGAGACGAAAGAGAAGGAAACTGGATTTAGGATTATTTTTTGTACAATGAATATTCACTCTCTCTCTCTCGTTTTGTTTTTTAGTTGGGGACATTTGGGTCATTTTACACACTGAAATACAGATGTGAAAACTATATTAAAAAAAGAAGAAAAATAGTGTCACATCAGGGTTTTTTATGAGTTGCCCTGATGAAGGTGAAAAGTGAGAGAATATTCAAATGTTGGGGGATTTCATCAAAAAAAAATTTACATGAGAGTTTTTCTAAAATGACCCATATGACAAAGGGGAGAATATATATATATATATATATATATATATATATATATATATATATATATATATATATATATATATATATATATATATATAATATATTATATATATATTATATATATATATAATATATATATATATATATATATATATATATATATATATATATATATATATATATATATATATATATATATATATTGAAGTCGATGCCACGAAAATATAGTATAAATGGTTTCTTTATCAACAAGAAAATCACAAAGTAAGAAAGAGAGAAAATAGATAAGAAAGACTATTCAAAGTGGTATGAAACTTTGGATCTTGATTCAATTACACATTAGGGAACAATGTTTACAATTGAATCTCAACCACACCAGTTTCTCCCCTTAATTAGAGTTAATGAGAAATGAGGACTAATATGTTATTTATAAGAAAACAAAAATCTTTACTTTCAACTAACATACTAAACAAATATGCTAACAAACTAGCTCATTTAGACATGATTAATACCTAGTATATTTTGATATCTAAAATAGATCTTCGAATTCGACAAAGTTTGATCCAACATTAGCTTATAACCCATAAGCTACAAATCTCCATCTTGGAACAAAACTCCGAATCATGAAACAAGCTAGTTATCATCATGTAATTTTATCAACTGCATATAGTGGAAGAGCCCTCAACTTGGAAATGTCTTGTTGATCATATCAACAACATTGTCATCAGGCGAAACCTTCAACACCTGGACTTCTCCACACTCAATTATCTCTATGACTAAATTCAGCCTAACATCAATGTGTTTGGTTCGCTTGTGATAAACTGATTTTTCGACAAGTGTATAACACTTTGGCTATCACATTTAACAGTGATTGTGTGACCTTGAAGTTTCAGCTTCTTAGCAAAACCTTCAAGCCACAATGCTTCTTTCACAGCTTTAGTGAGGGCAACATATTATGCTTCAGTGGTTGATAAGGCAACAACCTTATGAAGTGTTAATCTCCAACTAATTTCTATGCCAAACATGGTAAAAACATATCCAGAAATAGATTTTAAGAAATCCATACATCCTGCATAATCAGAGTCGACAAATCCTTTGAATTTCAACTTTGCTATCACCTCTGGCTCCATAATAAATCATAACTTTGCTCAAAGATCCATCGATGTACATTATATTCCACTAGAATGCTTTCCAGTGCGCCATTCCAGGCCATATACCTGCTTACAAGGATCATTGTATATGCTATGTCTGACATAATACATACCATGACATACATTAAATAACCTACTATACTAGCATATGGAATGTTATTCACATAGGCTCTTTCGACTTCAGTACTCGAACTTTGAGTCATACTCAGTTTGAATTAAGGATTTCTTGGTGTTACCATAGGATTTGAATTCGACATATCAAATTTATCGAGAATCATCCTTAGGTATGTCTCTTGAGATAAGTATAATCTCGACTACTTTCTATCTCCCCGGATGCCAATCTCAAGAATTCTGGTGGCAGCTCCCAGATTCTTCATTTCAAACTCTTTATCAAGTTCAACCTTCACCTTTATTACATTCTCGACATAGTTTCTTGCTATGCGGATTTCATCCACATAAAGCAACAAAATTACAAGTGAACTTCCAGGTCAAAATCTGAAGTAAACACAATGATCGAACTGACTCCTAGTGAAACCTATGTGTGCCATAAACCTATCAAACCTTTTATTCCATATCCTAGGATATTGCTTCGGCTCATATAATAATCTATTCAGCTTGCACACATAATCATCCTTGCCCTTTTCTGCATACCTTTTAAGTTGCCTCATTAGGATTGTTTCATCTAGATCATCATACATGAAGGTAGTCTTCACATCCATCTATTCAAGTTCTAGGTCAAATTTTGCCACCGTGGCTAATAAAATTCTAATGGATTTATGCTTTACAATAGGTGAGAATACATCATTAAAGTTAACTCCTTCTTTCTGAGTGAACCCCATAACAACCAAATTTGCCTTAAATCTCATCTATGTCACTCCTTTGATTCATTCCTTAACCTTGAAAATCCACTTACACCTGACTAACATGGATCATGCATGTTTCTTGATCGGCTCCCAAGTGTGGTTATCATGAAAATATTTCATCTCATCATCTATGGCTTTCATTCATTTAGTGTTATTTTGACTCCTCACAACTTCCTTGTAGTCTTTAGGTTCTATATCAAGAACCCATTTGCAGATATTTTAAGGCAAAAGCTATGAGATTTGTATAACCAAGTCTCTGAGGTGGCTTAATGACTCTTTTCGACCTGTTCCTTGCCAGCAGGTAGTCATTATCAGTCTCCTCATCTTCATCAGCAACTTGTGCTTCTTCTTTAACTTCATATGGGTTATGCAATTCAATTTCACTATGATCCACCTCAACATGAATCTGTTAATGTTCTTGTTCTTCTTCAAAGGTCTTTGCATTTCGACTAACATCATCAATTTTCTTGAACGCCATTTCCGCTTCATTGAAGACTACATCACGACTTGTAATACACCTTCTGTCATCTGGTTCTAGGCTCCACAATCTATAGTCTTTAAATCCCTCGGGATACCCAAGGAACGTGCATCTCAAAGCTCTAGGTTTGACTTTGTCTTGTCTAATGTGAGCATAGGCTACATAGCCAAATACTCTAAGTCTGTCGAGATTAGGTGGATGTATCAACCAGACTTCTTCAGGTGTCTTCATCCCCAAGGCAGTCGATGGACACCTATTTATCAGGTATGATGCAGTCATTACATCCTCAGCCCAAAACACCTTCTTCAATCCAGCACTAACCAACATGCATCTAACCCTTTCAAGGATAGTTCGACTAAATCATTCATCCATACCATTTTGTTGAGGAGTACCTACTACGATCTTGTTCCTAACAATACCATACATATTACAATAACCATTGAAAATTTCATTGTAGAATTCAAGGCCATTATCGATCCTTAACCTCATGAACTTCCTGGAATTTCAATTTTCGACCAAAGTCTTCCAACTTTTGATATTCTCAAATGTTTCATCCTTAGTCTTCTGAATGAATATCTATAACTTTCTAGAATAGTCATCAACTATGAATAGAAAATGATTTTCCCCTGTGTGTGAAGGATTTCTTTCAAGTCCCCAAAGATTAGCATGAATGTAATCAAGAGATCCATTTGTTCTTTGTTTGCCTTTGTTGAACTTCACTTTGCGGGTTTTACCAAACACACAAGGTTCACAGAACTCCAGCTTTTCGACCTTGTCACCACCTAGCAGGTTTTGTTTCCCCAATTCGACCAGACCCCTTTCACTGACATGGACCAATATCATGTGCCATAGTTTTATCTTCAACACAGGCTTCGTGGATGCAAAATCTGCAGAACCACTTACAACCTCCGCCTTAAGGGTATACAAGCCTTACTTATTTCTTTCGAACCCTTTATGACTCTCAAGATACCTTTCTCTCCTTTAAAAACACATTCTTTCTTGTCGAATTTACCAAGATAAATCAAATTTTTAATCAGATCAGGTACATACCTGACACTAGTCAACAACTTTATTGACTCATCATGGAACTTGAATCTCATATATCCAATTCCTACAATTTTACAAGATTTGTTGTTTCCCAGCTGCACTAATCCACCATCTTGATCATATAATTCCTCAAACACATCTTTGTTTGGAGTCATGTGCCAAGTGAAATCTGAATCTATGGTCCATTCCTTGCTAGAATTGTTGCTCAAAACTACCAGGACATCAAATGATTCATAATCATCTTGAACAATGGTTGCACTGACATCCTTACCTCCATGATTATTTAGACGTTTATGGCAAACCTTTCTATTAGGAACCTCCTTCTTACAGTGATAACACCTAATTGTAGGAGCATCATCACCATAAGACTTCTACTGGCCTTTACTCTTCTTCTTCTCAAACCTACCATCTTTCTTTGAGAATTTCCCCTTAACGGACAATCCTTCACCAACAGAAGATGGTTTATGCTCCATTCATTCATTCACTCAAGTCCTTCAAGTACAAGGTTGATTGAATTTCTTCAAAGGCCAAAAATTCTCTTCCGTACAATAGAGTTTCTTTGAAACGAACATGAGATCTTGGTAAAGCATACAACAACAACAACACTTGATATTTATCATCAATCTTGACATCAATATTCTCCATATCAAGAATCAGCTTATTGAACATATCCAGTTGTTCAGTCAAGATTTTGTCTTCACCCATCTTGAATGAATATAGAGCTTACTTCTGTTAGAGACGATTAACCAAAGATTTAGTCATGTACGAACCTTCAAGTTTGTTCCACACGCCGACTGCCGTTTCTACTTCAAGACTTGTCGAAGAACCTTATCACCAAGGCTCAATATGATGGCACTGTGGACTTTCTCAATCATCGTCGTCTTCTCCTTCATCGTTAGGGAAGCATCCATCTTTTCTGATCATTCCAACACTTTTAACAACACCTATTGTACAAGAAGAGCTTGCATCTTCAAACACCATAATCCAAAATCATTCACTCCTATGAATTTCTCTATCACATACTTTATTGACGACATTTTCTTCTCCACACTCACCACACCAATTTATTGTAAAATCAATGCCACGAAAATAGAGTGTAAACAGTTTCTTGATTCAATTACACATAAGGGAATAATGTTTACAATTGAATCTCAACCACACCACTTTCTCCTTTTAATTAGAGTTAATGAGAAGTTAGGACTAGTATGATATTTATAAGAAAACTAAAACCATATCTATCAACTAACATACTAAACAAATGTGCTAACAGACTAGCCCATTTCGACATGCTAACTACCTAGCATATTTTGACAGCTATAATAGCTATTCTATTTTGACAAAGTTTGATCCAACACTAGTTTATAACCCATAAGCTACAATATATGGGTATTCGTGGATCGGTTTGATTCGATTTTGAGAGAATCTGTTGCCCAAATTGATAAAACATATATGTATTGATTTATATCGAAATGCCCAGGAAAAGGTGCCCCATTGAAATTGAAATGTCCAAGAAGAGGTGTATCGAAATGTCTAAGAATATATGTCAACGGCCTTACAAGTGTATGTGGACAAACGAGTTTCCACTTGAGGGGAAACATTGGGGACTCACACTTGAGAAGTAGTGTTAAGAATAATAAATCAAATGTGAGTTGGAGTCCCACATAATCCAACAAAATAGAGTCTCTTGAAAAAATTTCACAATATAATTGAAGTTAACTTCAACTACTTATACACGGAGTCTCTAAAAAATTTGAAAATGTAGAATAAAATCAAAAGTCGAAAATAATTTGTTTAAGTATAACTTATATGTATTATAGAGAGAAGGCTTCTTCTGTATTAAATGCTTCTAAATTTTAAAATTAAAAAATAAAAATTATTTTTAAAATTTCGTTAAAGTGCATAAATAATTCATATTATTGAATATTCATTTGTATGTCATTTGGACTGCCGTTCTGCGCCATATCATCTAAGTTGTACACAATGAAAAAAATAATTAAAAATCGTTCAAATGACAAAATGTAAAAGCATCATTAATCCTAAATTAAATAGGTGCATGCTATTCAGAAACCTATGATAGTCATGTACTGTCACAATCACAAATAGAAGAGCCAGAAAACAATGAACGGCCATTTGCAATGAGATGTATATGGAAAATTTGCATTCGCCTAACGCCAAACAGGGAACATCTAGCATCTTAGAGCAGAACTGCAGGACTATTTAATACGTACTACTTTGTTTTTACCAGAGGATACTCAAATAATGTTTGCTCTCGTACTTGTAATAAATTATTTTTCTGACGAAGTTTGTAATAAATAATTGATAGTATATCATACTGCTTCTAGGGGGTGCACAGGATTGGACAACCCAGTCCATCCGGTTAATTGAATTCGAATAGAATCATGAGAATGGTTCGAATTAGGTGAATGGATATTTATGATTTTTTTCATAATAAAATAGATATTATATTTGCTTGTGTTTAAGTATGGTTTTGAAGGGTAACTTGTATAAGAAGCAATTATTTATTTTGTTATGTCAGTTAAAAAATTTGGTGTTAGTTTGTTAGAATTATGTTTTGTGCAATTTATTTAGTCAGTTTGTGTGGGCAAGTTTCTAACCGAAAATATGATGAAAAAGTATATAGCATTCATAATACAATAACTCATGCTCTTTCTTCTCTATTTCTCCAAGAATGTTCTATAAGTGCGTGAAATATTATTATTTTTTCTAATATTTGACATTAAGAGTCTGGCTCGAAGTTTAATCTTGTGCATGAGATTTCAATTTCAAATGAATTTATTCTTGAAAATCTTATGATTCTAGATGCAACGAATTATGATAAATGGTGCAAACTAATGAAAGCAGTATTTGATTATTAAGATGTTCTTGAAGTGATAAAAAATGATGTTAATTCAATTGATGAGAACGCAATTGATGGACAGAAGGTCGCGCGCAAGGAAGTCAAGACAAAAGATTTAAAGGTTTTGTATCTGATTTATCAATGTGTCAATGCAGATGAATTTGAGAAGATTAGAGATTGTGAATTTTCAAAACAAACATGGGAAATTCTGAAAAAGTCATATAAAGGACCGAGTAAAGCAAACAAGTTAGGTTACAAACTCACAAAGAAAACTAGAATTGATTCAAATGGAAGAGAAAGAAAGTATCAGTCACTTTGTAACAAGAATCACAAGATTGGTGAATCAAATCAAGACTTGTGCATAATCAGTCAATGAGCAAAATGTGGTTGGGAAAATTTTAAGGTCTCTAAAACTAAGATTGATAATGTTATTGTGGAAATAGAAGAATTTAAAGATCTTTCAAAGATGAGTAAAGAAGAATTATAACATTCTCTTGAAGCATATGAGCAAAGAATGGATGAGAGAAGCACTAATTAGGCAAAAACAGAAGTTGCATTACAAGTTGACAGAGTCGTAAGTGTGTGGCAATATGAAGAAGTATAAAAAAAGGATGTCGAATCACAAGGACCAAATATTGAGTATTGAATCATATTTTATCGATGTAAATTTAGAGCAGTCGAAAGTTGGTTTTTGTGAAAACAGGTTCAATTAAAACAAGATAAAAATTATAAGACAAATATGACCCAAGGTTCATGATTCTTGCTCAGACATATCAAAAATTTTCTTAGTTTCAATTATGAGAAATTTGATACAATTATAGAAAAATAGATAAATTTGGACAACACCTACTTTCGTCAACATGTTGTCCTGGCTAGGATGAATAGTTCATCTGCTCTCACTAGCCCGAATTATTCAGCAGAAAACAATTATCACCCACCTATAAAAATTGGAACTTTTCTCAACCGAGTCCAGACACTTTCATGACTCGTACTCAGTTGTTTAGTAATCTGCTCTCGGATACCAAAACATGCCTTTCAGTGTATGACCGATACTTGGATAATCTTTACTTTTGTAAGAGATATGGTTTTAAAATTCATATTCTAAAATAAAATATAAGCAAGTTTCTCGTAATCTATTTGTAAGAGTTATCTTAGATACGTCATGAGACAAGTCTCATGACCCTTAGTCCCTAGAGAACTACTCACTCATAGTGACAAACATCACAAATAAAGTATATATCAAACTAAGAATCATGATTAACAATGAAAATGATAAATATAATAATAACGTAAATGAAACCTGATTGAAGACAAAATAAATTGAATAATAATAATAAGAAGAAAATGATCCAAGGAGACTTGAGTACAACTCTTGCAACGAACAGAAAATAAAACTCGCAGAAGATGAAGTTAGGATTGTAGTATGTAAACTAAAGCAAGAGATTATTGAAACACATACAATCCATAAGTGTTTATAGAAATGTCTCAAGGTGGATGACGTAAATTTCGAGTTCAATACTCATCAAAGGGGTTTATTACAAAAGAAAAACAGAAGAAATCCCAAAAGGTAGTGGAAAGACAACTAGAATAAAAAAGAGTATGGAAAAGATGCACACCCGCTACAACCTATAGCAGGCCTCTGGAAAACACTATGGGCATGACAACTTGGGTGCTACGATCCGTAGTAGCTTCTACGGCCACCCATAGAAGCCCTCTGAAAAATGTATGGAGAAATCTTGAAACTTTGTCGTTTTCTCGCATTTTACTCCTTTCGGTTCTTCTTTCATTCGAGACATCTATTCAGGTCTAAAAATATCAACAAAAAAACTACTCAACATAAAACGAGATACAAACGAAGATAAATCGGACGAAAACAAGAAAATAACAAAGGGAAATAACTAATATAAACGATGCAAAAATTACTTATCACAAGCACAGTTCAACAACAAAGATAAAAAAAAAGGAAAGGTAAAATGGTTTGGGAATAGAAATAGAGGGAGCTATCGCAACAATGGTGGATAAAACTTACCCTGTTCAACCTAACTCAAAATTAAACAGTTTTATCTAACCCAATTAAAAGAACTTACTGAGTGGCTTATTGATAAGTGATTTTCGCATCGTTATTTTTAATCATGTTCTCTTAATATTTTATCACATTTTGATCATTTTACTTTAATTTACTATGATTTACGCTTTGGTTGTGTCTTCTTGCTATTTTCAAGGCCTAATGAGCATCCAAGACAAAGCGGGATAAAAAAAAGGCAAAACAAGACAAAAAGAAAAAAGTCAAGTTTTTCTCATAGTAAAATCAGGGGGCTACTACAACCACCTGTAGCAGCTGCTACGAGCCATACCAGCAAAGGTGCCTAAGGTTCCCAAGACTAATTCTCTCATACATTTACCAGAGGCCTGCTATGGTCACCCGTAGCAACTACTACGATCCATAGCAGGAGGGTGAAACCAAATTGTTTTCTTTCCTTTTTTAGATTGATCCTCGGCAATTGTGGCTCTGAGGCATTATTTGATTTGATTCAATTATGATGTAATATTCATTGAACCAAAGATATTATCCAAGTTTTACTTCTTTTTTTCTATAAAACGCATAACCTGTTATGAGTTTTGGATTCAAGTTTTATTCTACAAGGTTTCTACATATTTCTTATTGTTTTTCCTATGTACTCAAGTCTCCAAGGGAGCAATATTGGATCAAAGTTTAATTTAAATCAGGTTTTCTTATTCATCTTCTATTCAATTCCTTATCAATTACAATTGTTTGTTATGAATTTGATGACGAATATTGATTTGATTTTGTTTGTCCTCACCATGAGTGAGTAATTTGTGATTTTGTATGATCCGTCACATATTGATTATGAGAAACTTTGCCTAAATTTATTTTATAATATGAGTTCATGCATTCCAAATCTTGTACGAAAGTAAGGTGTTCTTAGATATCGACCGTAGTTTGAAAGGATATGTGTTGATACCAGAGTGCATATTTTTAAACAACTGAGTCCAATAAAGCGAAAGCGCTTGGAAAAATTTGAGAAAACTATATAGCAGAGCAAAAGTAAAGAATCATTGACGAATAATTTAGTTGTGCGAAAGTAGACAAATTATTCGTCATCGATAAGGCAATGTGTTGGCGAAATCATGTATTTCCCGTATTTATCTATTTTCTATAAATTATGCAGAATTCTTGTAATAGAAGTGACATGGATCGTGCGATTGTGTTAGAGTGAGAAACATAACCCTAGGTCTTATTTACTTCAATTGAAAATAAGTGATTTTACAAATAAGTTATTTTTATTTAAGTGATTTTTCTTTTAAGTTGTTGTCACTAAAATTCATATTTTCGATTTCTCTATATATACATTGATAGGACGAAATTCAATACTTAAGCCATTGGTCTTTGTGGTTCGATAACTTTTTACTACTTCACAAAGTCGTGCACTTGTGGCGTGTCACTTATCAAGAAAACTCAACCCATAGTTCAAGTTTTGATTTAGATCACATATTAGACTTAAATTGATCTAAACCAACACACATACAACCATAACTACTTCCATTTTATATTTAGTGTCACGTGAAAAATATCTTCACAAAATATCCATAATACAAAATTATATAAAAAATGTGCATATAGATTATTTTAATTACTAACCTATAGTAGAAAAATATGTGTAAATAGAGATAGTGATGTTGCATTAAATGTGTGGTAAGACTAGGAAAGATAAGATTAAAATGACAATATTAGAGAGAGTGTTGAGGTATCACCTATAATAGAAAATATGATGGAAAATAAACTTAAGTCATCTGGACATGTAGAGAGAAAATATGTAGAATATGTTAAAATAAGAGTAAATCAAATGGAGAATGGTCAAACAACTAGAGGTAGTTACGAAGAAGATTTCTTCTAGGAACTTGGTTGGATTTTGATGAACACAACAATATCACAAAGAAGAAAAAGATGAAAACGACAAGTGACCAAATGAAAAGGATCATCTTAATCAAGGTTAATTTTCTTTAATATATCATAAACCATATTCTATATCACTTGAAAGCTCATAAATCATCATTTAAACATGAAGCAGTGCTTCAATAAAGTTTTGTAATGGTTCATGGTTCTTTTGTAAAGTGGTGTCTTGGTTCATGGAGGTTTGTATGTGTGTATAAATAGTGGTCTATAACTGAAAACAAATTTTAAAATTTTAAAATTTTGATTCATACAATTTAAAGATCATTTTCAAGTGATCATTATATTCCAAAGTGTTTTGAAACTTTGCATAATTTGGTAGACCATAAAATTATCTAAGCCAAAGCATATTTTGAGAAATTAAGTGATATGTATTTGATTTGTGATATTGTAAAGAAAATTCTACAATCCCAAGTTTGTATTTGAAAATCAACAACCTATAAATATTCTTCAATTATTAACAAGCTTGAGTGTTTGTGTTTTAATCATAATGTGTTGTGAAACGTGTATGTAACTAGAAAGTAGTGTACTTTCTTGTGTGTATGTTAGAATTTTGTGTGAGAGAAGTCTTGGTGTGAGGCTTGTAATAGAATTTTTAAACATAGTAGAAAATTCTTTAAAAGGATAAAGGGACTGGACTAGCCTTCAGTTGGAGAAGGTAAACTAGGATAGTTCTATTATGTTCTTTACATTCTGCACCTAGATTCGGGATACATGGCTTCCACTAAACCATTCTTAGGAAAAGACTCCAGCATAAATAGACCACCATATTTCATCGGTGAATGTTATGATTTTTGTAAAATACGAATGTAAATGTTTATTGAATCTCATGGTTTAGAAGTTTGAAATGCAGTTGAAGAAGGACCCTTCATAACTACTTCTAATGTTGGTGGTGCAGAACAACCCAAGCTTGAAGACGTATGGAATGAAGATGATAAAAGAAAATCCAGCATGACAAAAGGACAAAGAATATTCTAGCATTAGCTTTAAAAATGGATGAGTTCTTTAGAGTATCAAATTGCAAAACTGCTAAAGAAATATGGGAAACCTTAGAAGCAACAAATGAAGGAACGAAGGAAGTAAAAAGATCTAGATTAAACATGATTTCCCAAGAATATGAAATATTTAGAATGTAATTATGAGAGAAAATTCTAGATTTACAAAAAAAAAATTCACCCACTTAATAAATCATTTAACTTTTCTTGAAAAAACATTGACTAACAATGATTTAAATTTGAAGGTTTTTAGATCATTAACAAGAGTATGGCAACCAAAGGTGACAATAATTTCAGAAAATAATAGTCTATCAAAAAGGACATTGACAATACTATTTGAAAATTTAGAAGAACGTTAATTAGAACTTGGTTGATTGGAACAACATGAATAATTTTAAAAGAAACATAAATATATTTCCTTGAAGGCCGCGTCAAAGATGAATCAACAAGAGTATAGCTCAGAAGAAGATGAAAATATAACTCTTCTAGTGAAAAAGTTCAAAAAATTCTTGAAGAAAGACAAAATAATGAAATTTGGTCAAGGAACGAGAATTGTGAAGAAGAAGGAAATATCAATGTCAAATCAAAACTTCACTTGCTTTAAATGTGGAAAAAATGGCATATCAAGGATAATTGTCCATCTCTCCAAAAGAAAAATGGATTGAAAGTAAAGAAGGAAATAAGACAAAAGAAAATATATATTGCATGAGAATATAATGTAGTAATTTCATCTTCATATTCTAAAACTAAAAAACAAGCACATTTGTCATTAATGACTTCACATTACTCTGATAATAAAGATAAAGAGGTTAGTAATGATAAACCATCATATGATGAATTAAAAAATTCCTTTAATAAATTACATGATGGATGTCTAAATATTTCTAGAATGTGCACTAAATAAAGAAAAATTATTTCACCTTTAGAACATAAAACTAATATCATGCAAGATGAGTTAGACAAAGTTAAAGCAACAGGAAACACTCAAGGTAGTTGTTCAACATGTAATAAATGTGCATCTCTTAAAACTTAAATTGTTGAACTAAATCAAATTATATGCAAATATGAAAAAGGCAAACATGGTACGGATAATGTTCCAAGCATTCAAAGATATGCAAATGATAGAAGTGGACTAGGATGCTCTAAATTTGAAAAACTTAGTCAAATAAAAAAGACTGTCTTTGTTGAATCCAACAATGCTTATAACAATGTTCAAACAAGAAAGGCGCAAAATAATTTTCAATAAAAAAGAACTTATAGTAAGACTTCTTTCTAGACTTCTAAGAAGAATATGCCTTATAATAAGTCTAGGTATTTTTATTGTAATTTTAAAGGACATACTCCTAACGCGCGTTATATTACAAAAGTTGGTGTGGTAAATATATGGGTAGATAAAGGTACTAACCCTCAAGGACCCAAATCATATTAGGTACCTAAGAAATTTTAAATTTGTTTTGTAAGAATGCTTGAAATCCACAACCACTCATAGATATTTAGAAAGTGTACTAAATTAAGGGGTTTTCAAAGCTTGATTTGATATAAAATGCATAAATAAAATAATGGAAAAATTATCAGATTAAAGGTGATTAGGCTTAGTTTCGAATCCCATGTATGTTGTTGTTGATGTCTTCATCTATTTGTCCTAAGTTGATTTATCAGAGATTATAGTAGTTTAACCAAGCCATTATAACCAATACCTTCGTGTATAACTCCCTGTTCTACATTATAACTCCCTAATCCATTATGTCAGTTCGAAGTTAAAATAGGAAATTTGGATCGCTAAACCTTTAAGTCACAACTTATAATTTCTTATTCCTATTCAATTAATTAAGTTGAATAGTTAATCTAGTTCAGAGCATAGAGTTAGGGTCAGTAATCCCTATAATGCTCAGTTCGATATATGAGTTTATCCACACATACAATGCAATGAACACAAGATATAACTAAACAACAATACTAATTAATCAAAATATATAAATAGTACAAAACTCAAATATATGATCCAACAGGTTCATACAAGTTCATCTAACAAACCCTAATCAAAGCAAATTAACTACTCATATTGAAATAAGTCATAAAAATAGAAGTATGTAAACATTACATGTATTTTCGGTAGAAATTTGGCTTCCAATGATGAAAGCCTTTGTTCTGGAGCTTCACTTTAGTCTCTTCCGTCAAAATTCATGTGCCAAGAAAAAGATTCCTCTAAAAACCTTCATTTTCCCTTTTAGAGAAGTTAAAATGCATCAAAATACAAGTCCTATTGTGCCACAATCACTTTAGATCGTGTCACGATGTCTTGTGTGGCATCTGGATTGCATCACGATCCCTTTATCCAAACAGAACAAGATGCCTGCTATGATGCCAATTGAAATTTTATTCTTAAGGGGACATATGTTGGACCAGATGCTTAAACCAATATGTTCAACATCCCTAAACTAGAATTGATATATAATAGACAAACAAGATGATAAATCATAAAGAAATAAAATAAAATAAATAATTGTTAACCCAGTTTGGTGCAACTTCACCTATAACTGGGGGGCTTCCAACCCAAGAAAGAAAATTCGTTCTTCAATATAATTAGTTCAAGGTATCTTAGATGAACAACCCCATGTGCATTTCTCCGCTTATTAATTATACACGCGTATTTATATTTAGGACTCCCCCTAAATATGATGATCCCTCTCACTTTCTCTCAATCATTAACCTTAGTGATCCATGCAATAATCAAAATATTGAATGTCGAATTACAACTCAACTAACAAACCAAACTCTATGCCTTTAGATATGAAAGCAGGTGGTGGAGTGGTGCACAAACAAAGACTCAAAGTATAAATCCTAACACAAAGATTCTTCAATACTTGCACACTTCAAATGTTAGGTTTGAGTCTCCTTAAGTTCCAATGCAATCTTCTAGGATTTTCTCCAATTGTAAAAAGATATGATCACGTACAGATTTGTAGAGGATTTTGTTTTTATTTTGTTTTTACAACAACTTCCAAAAAGATTTGATTTGTTTGAATTTAATTTTAAATCTCTAGATGCTTAGATTTGATCCTTTTAATCAGCAAAACAAATCTAATTAATGCAATTCTAAAATACCGCAACAAATCTGATTGAATCACAATTAGAAAAATACGCTCAGAATAACATCCATCACGACCTACTGACAAGGGTCACATGTTGCACACATGCTGGAATATCTGGCCCCACATGTGTTCTTTCTTCACTAAAATATTTTGTAGACTCCATGTTGTTTTACATAATACAACCAATCCAAAAAGAACAACAATCTCCACCTTTTTTCAAAATAACTCTTTCACAATTTATAAGATGTGCATGAGTAAATCCACAAATTGAGCATCATAATCACACCATACACAGAGCAAATAACATCAACAGAAGTAGCACAAAATCAAAAATCATAAAATGTAATTGCTACATCAAAATAGAATCACAATGCTCTTATACAGCCATACACACAATAAATCGTGCATGAGCATAATCAATAGTCATTAGTAGTCAGTCAAGTCAGTAGTCATTCATAACACACCATTACACATCAACATTAGAACATCAGAGTTCACCTATAGTTACTAGATCGGCTCAAAGGCCAGATGTTCCAACATGTGAGCACACATGTTAAACAATACTCCACAAACATAGTTAATAGTTAGGTTACTCATAACACATTACTACCACTACTCCCCATTTTTTCCATAATTTGGCAAAGGTATAGTAAAGCAATAAACCAGATACATACTTCCAAACATCTTAAAACAAAATCCAGATAATATCATAACATATCCAAGATTGTTAAGGAGTTATTACACATCCAGCAACAAAACAAGGAAGATACACTCATATTACAATAGAAACACCTGGAAATATTGATCTTCAGACTAGATCTTTTGAACAACCACCTGACTCAATGAAATTAACCTAGTCTTCATCAGTATCTGAGTCAGAATCATATGTTTGAACATATCTCTTCTTCAAGGATTTCATCTTTATTGATGACTTCTTCCCAGTCACAAATGCTCCAACAAATGATCCAACATGTGTCTCCACCTTGGAATCATTATTTTCTAGATCCTTCTTCTTTGACTCTGGAGCCTTAGAGTTCTTCCCAAACTTGTCTTCCAGCATATTGACCTCTTTAGCTTTGGCTTTTCCAGATGGTTGACTCATTTTTTTAAAGTATGGAAAAACTTGAGAGAAGGGAGAGTGAAAAAATTTCTGAGTACAACAGATAAAGATAAGAAGATTATTCTTGCTTGCAATGATGGATAAGTTATAAAGCAACTTTATAATCAACCTTATTTCACGTGTGTCATACCCCAAAATTTGCCCATTAATCTTGCAAAACATTTCTCGAAGCACTCCAACTTATTCTGCAAGGCACTGACCTTAAAGGAACAAAAGCCCAGCTCACTACAGACCCAATCCAGAAAATGGCCCAAACTGGCCTGCTCGCTAGGCGAGCAACTCCTTCGCCTAGCGAACCTTCGCTACACGCTCGCCTAGCGAAGCTTGCGAACATCAGAACTTTTGGGCTTCATTCTGAGCCCATTAGGTCACCACAATCACTATAAATACCGACACTTCAGTCACGAAAAAAAGGAGAACGAAAACAGACGAAAACGGAGAAAGGAGAACCCTAGCAAGCAAACCCTAACACTCACGGGAGGCAAACCCTGAAGGAACTCGGCGGCATGAAGGTTTACCTCTGCCCAATTCAATCCGATTTTGCCGATTCGAAGTCGCAATTCAGTTGCAAATAGGTTTACATTGCTATTACTGCCTTATGTTCTTAATTTGCATATGGCATTATGATTAAATTTATGAAAATATCTTAAGTTTGGCATGTGAATTTTAGTATGTACCTGAATACCTTAAATGATTAACCATATAATTACTGTAATGAAAGCCATAAGGCATAAAATTGGTTGAAATTGTACTGATATCAAAACCAGAATCCGCAGCCGCTCGCTAGCACATCGCTAAGCGAGCATGCAGCGAGTATTCGCTAAGCCTTCGCTAGGCGAGGCAGGAGCGAACGTGACAGTACCTGACTTTTCTGTTCTGATTTTTCACTCATGTTTTATCATAGCCATGCATCACTTACCCGACCCTATTTACTGTTGTGATCTTTTTTTTTATGGTGTAATCCTCGATTACACCCTGATTTGGTGTTCTGACATGTTTTGTTGAGTTTTGTAAAGGTTCACATATCCCAGGAAAAGATTACTTGTTAGGTATTCCACTTTATTTGTGGGATACCCTTGTGGAGATTCACCCTGAATTACTCAACTGATTTTAATGTATTAATTTTATGGCAAAGATCCACCCTAAATTGCTTAATTGATCTTAATGTATTAATTTTAATGTGGGGATTCCTCCTAATTACCTAATTGATTGTATAATATGGCCTATGAATATGTGATCTTGAACCTCTCTTTGTTGCTTTACGGTATTACGGTATTATGGTCATGTCCCGCGAATGTGGGGATACACTTAGCCAAGACCCTTCGGTTAAATCATCATAGTCCCTCGAATGTTGCCTTTGTCCCTCGATGACCCTTCGGTATAGCCTACGGTTAAATGATGATCGTCCCTTCGAATGCTAAGGTATCCTTACAAATGTTGCCTTCAATGACCAGTCGATGACCCTACGATGACCCTTTTACATCCAAAGGATAAAACTACTTACTTCTCAATAGTAAGGACAGTTTTACCCTCATAAGGATAGGAAATGCCCATAAAGACCTTGGGTAGGTATAACTCTTAATTGCTTACTCACAATTTAAAAATACTTTTCACACTTCACAAATACTAGAAAATCACCACTTGGTATACATTCATACTAGAATCATTATTGAGTTATATTTTTCTAAACCATTTTCAAAACTAAACGAGATAACCACTTTGTATACATTCATACGAGAATCATTACAAAGTTAAATTCTCTTTTTCAAAACATTTTCTAAACAATTCACAAACACTTTTTCAGACAAGAAAAATAATATAAGTGATCAAGCAATTAAGAGCCCGTGGATAACCATGGATACAAAGGGTGCTAACACCTTCCCTTTGTATAATGTACCTCCCGAACCCAAAATCTAATTAAGGTCTTTCCTGTTCTTTTCCACCTTTCCTTATTGGATAAAAGAAAATTCGGTGGCGACTCTTGCTAACCGCGACATTTTCTTTACAAAGCAAAAACACACAAAGTCAGTTCACCGTATGACAGAACTGGCGACTCTGCTGGGGATTTAAAGAGAGGTTACCTTAAAAACAAGATCACTTATTTAAATTGTCTGATTTACTTTTAAGGGATTGCTTGGGTATTTTATGCTTGAGTGAAAGATCCTACACCCAGATCTAGTGTACCTTAGGTAAGTAGCAATAGATCATCGCGACTATCCGGCGTATACTGGAATGGTTAAAATGATGGCTACGGTTAATGTGACACTTTGGATGTCCTGATGTTCCTCATGTTTACTTGAGGAAAAATTTGGCTTCCGCGTGGTGTCATCAAAGCATTAACCAGACCTTTAGAACCCTAATTGACTCATCCTAGCCATTAGAAAGTAGTGAGATAACTGGCTTCGGTTCCGACTGGGGTTGGTTGATACTCGATACTACACTCTTTGAGATTGGACTTTAGGGAAGCTTCGGTCAACCACTTGGTGTTGCACTGAAGTGGACTTAAAGAAAGGTCAATGATTTGAGATCCTTCTAGAACCCGGTTACTATTCTAGGACAGGTTGAACCAACCAAACTTCAGTGGGGAGGGTATTTACCTATGGAACTCATGCAAGCCTTAAAACCTAAGGATGATTGTTGTGTGACTTGTTTGTGCTTGTTATTTATTTAACATCATAACATCATAACATCATAACATCATAACATCATAGCATCATGACATTGTGCTAACCATTTCAAGGACTTAGGGATTTAGCTTTGCTCCGTTAAACAAGTTATGGCTTCCAGAAAGACCATTCGGATCAATTTTGTAGCAATCTCTCCTCAACTAAAGGATTTAGTGTCAGAACTTCCTGATCAGACTCAGTTCATCAAGAAACATGGTTCTCTCCTCAGTTTGGTTACCACTGGTTTCAAAGAAGATATGATGAGGGTTCTATTCCAGTTCTTCGATCCTAAACATCATTGCTTCACATTTCCAGATTATCAGTTGGTACCCACATTAGAAGAATTCTCCAGGATGCTCGGGATACCTATCTTTGATCAAGCACCTTTCAGTGGTTTAGAAAAGATTCCGAAGTCTGAAGAAGTGGCCGCAGCTTTGCACATGACGAGGTCCGACATTGAAGCTAATTGGGTAACAAGGAGTGGAATTAAGGGTTTACTTGCCAAATTTCTGATAAATAAGGCCCGAGAATTCCTAAAAATTATGAATGTCCATGCTTTCGAAGATGTCCTAGCATTACTAATCTATGGTTTGGTGCTATTCCCTAACCCGGATCAATTCATAGACATGAATGCTATTAAGATATTTCTCACTCATAACCCTGTGCCTACCTTGCTTGGAGACATTTTGCATTCCCTTCACACTCGTACTATGAAAAGGCAAGGGACTCTCATGTGATGCGTACCTTTATTGTCTAGGTGGTTTATTTCGCACCTTCCTCAATCAGTCTTGAAGAATGAGCAAAATCTGAATTGGTCTCAAAGGATCATGTCGCTCTCCCATTCAGACATCCGTTGGTGTCCTCATCTCAAAGAAAATGTTATCGTCATTGATCGTTGTGGAGAATTCTCTAACGTACCACTCCTGGGAATAAGAGGAGGTATTACTTATAACCCAACTTTAGCCCTACGCCAGTTTGGTTATGCTCGAAAAGACGGTCCACATGAAAGAATTATTCAAGGTACTGTGTTTGACTATGACACCGATTCCCAAGGTCTCCGTCAGAGATTTGTACGAGCCTGGGGCATGGTGAAAAGAAGTACTTTAGGACCGAAGAACTCTATTCCTATGGAACCTTATCTCAGATGGGTACGCGCCAGAGCTCGTGAACTTGTCATGCCATACCTTGCGGTCGGACCATTGATTGTTGAACCAGGGGTTGAAGGAGGTACTCCTCAGATCATTCCTTATCCAGATATGCCTACCGATGTTGAAGAATTGAAGAGATCCTGGATCCAGTTGAGAGAGGAAAGGGATACTTTTGAAGCCCAGTTCTGTGCCGAGAGGAAGAAAGTGTTAGAACTTACCCGCCAGCTTAATGAGGAACGAAGACTCAATGCATATCTTCGCCCAAAAAGAAGCCGTCCCTGGGAGACTTGAGCTTTCATTGTATTTTTATTATTATTTCTTGTAATGAATAATGATTAAAGAAATTATTAATAAAAAGTTCCTCTCTTTTTGGTGGTTTACGTAAAGTTAAATTCCAAAAGTCCTTGAAAACATTTCATACATTGCATAGCATAACATAACATTGCATAACAAGTATTCTGAAAGATCAATGTTCTTACGGTCTTCCCTCTAAACAGAAAAATGGACCTCGAACAAACTGTCAAAGATCTCCAGACTCAGAATGCTCAATTCCAGGAGTTGATCTTGAGCTTATCCAAAGGGCAGGAGGAACTGAAGGCTCTTTTGCTCGAAAAGAAGAAAGACAAGAAAGCTGTGAGTTACATTAACACGGGAAGAAGGCTTAAAAGACAGGCCGCGGGAGTCAAGTTTGGAATTCCGAATGGTCCAGAAGAGGAGACGGAGAATGATTCAGAGGAGGAGAATGTTGATTTCTCCAACCTTGAGGATGACGATGAAGATTATGAAGGTGAACAGTACTCTCCAAGAGATGATAAGTACAAGTTGCTGGAAGAACGTATGCTAGCCATGGAGGGTCAAAAGGCGCCCAGCCTGTATTTCGAAAGTTTGGGTCTGGTCTCCGATGTGACCATTCCTCGCAAATTCAAGATCCCCATTTTCACTAAGTACGATGGTGCGTCTTGTCCTCAGATGCATCTGAGAGCTTATGTGAGAAAGATTCAGCCGCATACCACTGATAGGAAGCTATGGATCCATTTCTTCCAAGAGAGTCTGTCTGGCACACAGTTGGAATGGTATTATCAGCTCGAGAGCTCTGACATCCGCACCTGGACCGATTTAGCAACAGCCTTCTACAAGCAGTACCAGTATAATTCTGAGCTAGCGCCTACTCGGCTACAGTTGCAGAATATGACTATGGGATCCAAAGAAAGCTTCAAGGAATATGCTCAGAAATGGAGAGATTTGGCTGGCTGAGTCAAACCCCCTATGACTGACCGAGAATTAGTGGACATGTTCATGGGCACACTGACTGGCCCATTCTACAGCCATCTACTGGGAAGTTCTTCATTAGGTTTCACTGAACTTATATTGACAGGTGAGCGTGTTGAAAGCGGCATCCGAAGTGGAAAGATACAGGCGGCTACCTCTGCAAGCACTAAAAGGTCCTATCAGGGGAGGAATGAATCAAATGCTGTGTACGGTCAAAAGGGTCGTAACAAGAAAAATCGTGACACTACTTCTTCTCGTTATAATCCCAATGCCAGGTGCGCATATCACTCCGATAGCCCCGGGCATGATACAAACGATTGCTGGTCATTGAAGAATAAGGTTCAGGATATGATCGAAGCTGGAGAAATTGAATTTGAGCCTCCGGAGACTCCTAACGTCATCACTGCACCTATGCCTAATCATGACAAAACTGTCAATGCTGTGGATGACTATTCTCACATTTCTAATGTAGTTGACTTAGCATCTCCTCTCCTGATCATCAAGAAGAATTTAGTACAAGCTGGTTTATTTCCAGGTTGTGCTGAAAATTGCGAATCTCTGCATACTCCGACCCAATGAGTGCTTGAGGTTGAGGAAGGGTATCCAACGGCTGATGGATGATCGTATAATTCTCTTCGAAAAGATTCCCAAGGCGGAGAACCCTATTGAAGAAATATTTGTGATTGCTAGGTCCAAAGTTCCAGTGAAGATTACCGCTACCAGAGTACCTGTGAAGATTACTGCTGAGCCCAAGGTAGCTCCCCTAATCATTACTGCGCTTGGCCCAGTACCGTATTCCTCAAGCAAAGCCATTCCGTGGAATTATGGAGGTGATGTTTACATCCATGGTGTAAAGCAAGATGATAATTCTGCTAATTCTGATGACGTTGACATTGTTGGGACTAGTAGAATTACTCGAAGCGGAAGGATCTTTTCTCCAGAGATCTCACCTCCAGTCCCCGAAAACCGGGGAAAGGAACCAGTCAACCCTTCTCAGTCAGAGATACCGGTCGAAGTTACTACTGAAGATGTTGCCAAACAAGAAACGGAAGAAGTGTTGAAAATCATCCGCAAGAGTGCTTTTGATGTGGTAGAACAGTTGGGGCATACCCCGTCTAAGATCTCGATGTTATCCTTGTTGTTATCTTCTGAATCTCATGCCAACGCCTTGATAAAATTCTTGAAGACTGCTCATGTACCTCAGGAGACTTCCGTCGATCAGTTCGAAAACTATGTTGCTCACCTGGCTGTTGACAATGGCCTAGGCTTTTCTGATACTGACCTGACACCAGCAGGAAAGAATCACAATAAAGCTCTGCATATCTCCATTGAGTGTAAGGGGATCACCTTGTCTCATGTGTTGATCGATAATGGCTCTTCTTTGAATGTGCTACCGAAAGCCGTGCTCGATAAACTTGACTGCAAGAGCATTGAACTGAAGCCTAGTGACATTGTGGTGTGTGCTTACGATGGTGCGAAGAGTGTTGTCCATGGTGAAGTGGTCCTCCCTATCAAGATAGGACCTCAAGTCTTCAACACTACCTTTCATGTAATGAACATTCGTCCTGCCTATTCCTGCTTGCTGGGACGCCCTTGGATTCACGGGGCAAGTGCTGTAGCTTCATCTCTCCATCAAAAGCTGAGATATCCAATAGAGGGTAAGATTGTCACCGTGTGTGGAGAAGAAGAATACATTGTCAGTAGTGTGCATGCCTTCAGATACGTCGAGATGGATGGCGAATTCTTTGAGACTCCTTCTCAATCATTTGAAGTAGTTCCTCTGACTAGTCCTGTCCTTAAGCCAACTTCCTGTGTGCCCAAGGTTATTCGTGCTCCTCCTGCTATGATTTCTCTGTAGGACACTCAAGCCGTGGTTGAAGATGGTGGTCGTACTGGCTGGGGTCAACTGATCAATGTACCGTACAAGTCTGATAGATTTGGCCTAGGGTTTAGCTCTAAGAAGGTAGTCAAGGATCAGATTAATGCTGTAGAAGACGCTGACAGCGATTGCGACCTGGATAGCTGGATTTACCCAACAATTGGTGACAGACTTAATAATTGGACGGCTGAAGACACTATCCCGATTTCCTTTAGTCAGGAGTAATTGTTATTGTCTATTTTAGTGTTGCAAAATTTTTAATTTTAATGTTTTACAATTGAACTTCTTAAAGCATTGTGTCTATGCCCGGGGCACAATAGCTAATTTGTTAAGGGTTTGTCATTTCATAAGCATATTCACATTCAATAAATCAATGGACTTTCTGCATTCAAATATTGCGCTCTTTATCTTTCCTGTCATCTTCCAAACAAGCTATGTTTCTTACACACACTCACGTAACAAATTGCAGATCCGCACCCACTCTGGATCCGGTTGATAATAGTTCTACTACTGTTTATTATGACTTTGAAAATCCGATCTACCAAGCCGAGGATGGAAGTGAGGAAGAGTGTGAAGTCCCTGGTGAACTTGCCAGACTGTTACTGCAAGAGGAAAAGACCATACAGCCGCATGAGGAATCAATTGAAATTGTAAATCTGGGTACTGAAGTAGACAAGAAAGAAGTCAAAATAGAAGCAGGCTTGGGAAACAGTATCAAAGAAAGATTGATTCAGATGTTACATGGCTATGTAGAGATTTTTGCTTGGTCTTATGAAGACATGCCAGGATTGGATACTGATATAGTAGTGCATCGTCTGCCAATGAAGGAGGACTGTCATCCTGTTAAGCAGAAGGTTCGCCGCATGCGTCCTGAAATGTCTGAGAAAATCAAAGCCGAGGTTATGAAACAATTTAATGCAGGTTTTCTAGCTGTTACTTCTTATCCTCAATGGGTTGCTAATGTGGTACCAGTGCCAAAGAAGGATGGTAAGGTGCGAATGTGTGTAGATTACAGAGATTTGAATAAAGCGAGTCCCAAAGATGACTTTCCACTTCCGCACATTGATGTTCTGATAGACAACACCGCTCAACACAAGGTATTCTCCTTCATGGATGGATTCTCGGGTTATAACCAGATTAAGATGGCACCTGAAGACATGGAGAAAACTACGTTTGTGACGCAATGGGGCACTTTTTGTTACAAAGTAATGCCATTCGGTTTAAAGAACGCCGGAGCAACGTACCAGCGTGCTATGGTGGTTTTGTTCCATGATATGATTCATCATGAAATAGAAGTATATGTGGATGACATGATAGCCAGATCTCATACTGAAGAAGAACATCTCGATCATTTGTACAAATTGTTTGAGAGGTTGAAGAAATACAAGCTGAGATTGAATCCGAACAAATGCACCTTTGGAGTAAGATCCGGTAAACTCTTGGGATTTATTGTCAGTGGTAAAGGAATTGAGGTTGACCCGGCTAAAGTGAGAGCTATTCAAGAAATGCCAGTTCCCCGTACAGATAAAGAAGTCAGAGGTTTCTTGGGACGCTTGAATTACATTGCCCGATTTATCTCCCACTTGACTGCTACCTGCAAACCCATCTTCAAACTACTGAAGAAAAATCAAGAGATGGTATGGAATGATGAATGTCAAGAAGCTTTTGATAAAATCAAGAAGTATCTCCAGGAACCTCCCATTCTGATACCACCAATTGAAGGAAGACCTCTAATCATGTATTTGACCGTGTTAGAAAATTCAATGGGGTGTGTGTTGGGGCAACATGACGAGTCTGGTCGAAAAGAGCATGCCATATACTACCTTAGCAAAAAGTTTACCGACTGTGAAACAAGATACTCGCTGCTCGAGAAAACTTGCTGTGCTTTGGCTTGGGCTGCTCGCCGACTAAGACAGTATATGTTGAATCATACCACTTTATTGATTTCTAAGATGGACCCTATCAAATACATATTTGAGAAACCTGCCCTCTCCGGAAGAATAGCAAGATGGCAGATGATTTTAACAGAGTACGATATCCAGTATACTACCCAAAAAGCAATCAAAGGAAGCGTGCTAGCTGATCATTTGGCTCATCAAGCTGTGGATGATTACCAATCTATGAATTTTGAGTTCCCAGATGAGGATGTCATGCTTGTTACTGATTATGAAGAACCTGGACCGGATGAAGGACCCGAACCGGGATCCCGATGGACTATGGTTTTTGATGGATCTTCTAATGCATTGGGCAATGGTGTTGGTGTTGTAATCGTTTCCCCCAAGGGTTGCCATACGCCTTTCACTGCTAGACTATGTTTCGATTGTACCAACAATATGGCCGAGTATGAAGCATGTATTTTGGGACTCAGAGCTGCCATGGACCTGAGAATCAAGTTTTTGAGTGTGTACGGAGACTCAGCATTAGTAATCAGTCAGATCAAAGGAGAATGGGACACTAAACATCCGAATCTCATCCCTTATCGAGAGCGGGTGTTGACATTAATCCCATACTTTGAAGAGATTACATTCGAACATATTCCACGAGAGGAGAATCAGTTGGCAGACGCCTTGGCCACCATGTCATCTATGTTCAGAGTCAGATGGGACAATGAAGCTCCCATGATCACCATTGTACGACTAGATGAACCAGCATATTGTTATGAACTTAACGCTGATAACGTAGAAGAGAAACCTTGGTTCCACGAAGTAAAAAGATATTTAGAAGCTCAGGAATATCCTGAAGGGGCATCCATCAATGACAGAAAATTTCTGAGGAAGTTTTCCGCTAAATTCTTTTTGAGTAATGGAGTGTTATACAAACGTAATCATGATTCGACTCTGCTTCGCTGTGTGGATAAAAAGGAAGCAGAAAAGATTATGGAAGACATGCATGACGGTATTTTTGGGACTCATTCTAGTGGACATACGATGGCCAAGAAGATTCTGAGATCAGGGTATTATTGGTCTACCATGGAAGCTGATTGCCACCATCACTCCAGAACTTGTCACAAGTGCCAGATCTATGCGGATAAAATACATGTGCCTCCTGCTCCATTGAACGTGTTGACAGCACCTTGGCCCTTTGCAATGTGGGGCATTGATATGATTGGAGAGATTAAACCTACTGCTTCCAATGGACATCGTTTCATCCTTGTTGCTATTGATTACTTTACGAAATGGGTAGAGGCAGCCTCATTCGCTTCTGTCACCAAGAATGTGGTGGCACGATTCATCAAGAATAATCTCATCTGTCGATACGGCATTCCGGAAAGAATTATCACTGACAATGGTACTAATTTGAACAACAAGATGATTACTGAACTCTGCACGCAGTTCAACATAAAACACCATAACTCTTCTCCGTACCGGCCAAAGATGAACGGCGCCGTGGAAGCTGCTAATAAGAATATCAAAAAGATTATACAAAAGATGACAGTAACGTACAAAGACTGGCATGAGACGTTACCCTTTTCTCTCCATGGTTATCGCACTTCAGTGCGCACTTCGACAGGGGCAACTCCGTTCTCTTTAGTCTATGGAATGGAAGTCGTTTTACCAGTGGAAGTCCCGATTCCCTCTCTAAGAATCATGAAAGAGGCGGGCTTAGATGAAGATGAATGGATTCAGACTCGACTCGATCAGATAAATTTGATTGATGAGAAGAGACTTGCGGCTGTTTGTCATGGGCAGATATATCAGAAGCGCATGACCCAGGCATTTGATAAGAAAGTCAAGAGACAGGTGTATCAAATTGGTGACTTGGTAATCAAGCGTAGGCCATTTGTGGTTAAGAAGGTATTCTCTGGTGGAGCCATGATACTTGCTACGATGGATGGTGAAGATTTCCCGCATCCGGTGAACGCGGACATAGTTAAAAAATACTACGCATAAAAGACCCGCTAGGTCGACGTGTCTAGGAAAAAGTAAGGGCATCCCGGCGAACCAAAAAGGGTTCGGGCAAAAATTAGGGATAAACATATAAAAATGTACACCCGGCAAGTCGAAAACCTGAAAAGGCGGCTTGGGCAAAAAAGGGTATCCTGGTGGACTGAAAACCTGAAAAGGCGGTCCAGGCAAAAATTAGGGATTAAAGCGTAAGACTATGTCCCGTTCTCAGTCAGCTTCAACCCAGTTCAAAGGACTGAACAAGCTAATCACTTCCATCCGACAGCAAGGGATGAGATACTTGAAGACATAATGACAGTAGTAGAATTAAAATCAACAGGGCTTTTCCTTCATAGCTTTTTCTTTGTTTTCTCGACAATTTCCTCTTACTAGGATTTCTGTCTCTTTGTACACGAATTGCCTGTTTATAGGCCCTCTTTCAAAATCAATACAATTTTATTTCCTAAAAGATGATTTTGTTTTTACTTTGTCTGTTTTGTTTGCGTAAACGTCCATTGATTTAATTTGAATTAATATATGCATTTGAATATGATCAATGTTTACCAAAAATACATACATAAAATAGCAATAGTAATTACTAAAAGACTTCAGGATCGAGAAAAAGGTCTAGCCATGCTTTCCAACAAGTCCGATTGCTAATTCTATTCCCCAACAAAAACCAGCTATTTCCCAGAAGAGGTCGGCATCACCAGACAGACGGATCATCTCTTCCATCCCCAGTAGATATTCTTACCATCAGACAAGAATCAAGTATCCCCAGCTAAGAAAGGATCACCGATACCAGTATCTCCAACCAGAAGACTGAGATTTATTTCCCCAGTAGAGTCCTCGGGAAGAACTTTTCAGATGCATAATTCATTCATTACATCATTTCACAGCATACGCATGCATACATTGTTCGCATTTATTGTCAAAAGCATAAAACATCTCATGCATCATGACATGGCATGAAGCTAACTTTATTTTTCAGGTTAATTATCCTCCTAAGGATGGTATCTTTAAGCCCATCCCGGCCATTTATTGCAAATACAGCATCTACAAATACGATCAGATACAGTCTAACGTACGGTTCATTCTGATTCAGCTCAACATATGACTCCTTCCACTCAGATACGATCTAACGGACGATCCATTCTGACCTTCAACTACTCCAATACGGTCTAATTTACGACCCAGTTGGACCTTTCATTTCTCAAAGACTACCTAGCGTACGGTACATTCTGACGTGTAGCCTAGCATACGACTACCTCTCTCGGATACTGCCTAATGGACGGCCCATTCGGCAACTCGGATACAGTCCAGCGTACGATCCAGTCTGGTATTGCATCCCCAGCGGAGTCCTCCGCCTAACGGACAACTCATTCTACTATTCAGATGCGGTCTAGCGTATGATCCATCCTGATCCTTTATCCCCAGCAGTATATAACACACTCCGACTCCCCAGCGAAGTCGACAGCCTAATGGGCGACTCACTATACGGTCTAACGTACGACCCGGTATGACACCCATGTCTTCAGATATCGTCTAACCTACGACACAATCTGAAGCTCTCATCATCAAACTTCCTGGATGGCATCTTTAAGCCCATCTCCATCAAGACTAATTGACAAGTGCAAATTTGTGGGGCATTCTAGTGTTCAATAATCTTCCACCTCCAGACCACGAATGGCATACTTGCCATCCTAACTCTCTCGGTTCAAGAATATTGAACAGGGGCAGCTGTCATACCCCAAAATTTGCCCATTAATCTTGCAAAACATTTCTCGAAGCACTCCAACTTATTCTGCAAGGCACTGACCTTAAAGGAACAAAAGCCCAGCTCACTACAGACCCAATCCAGAAAATGGCCCAAACTGGCCTGCTCGCTAGGCGAGCAACTCCTTCGCCTAGCGAACCTTCGCTACACGCTCGCCTAGCGAAGCTTGCGAACATCAGAATTTTTGGGCTTCATTCTGAGCCCATTAGGTCACCACAATCACTATAAATACCGACACTTCAGTCACGAAAAAAAGGAGAACGAAAACAGACGAAAACGGAGAAAGGAGAACCCTAGCAAGCAAACCCTAACACTCACGGGAGGCAAACCCTGAAGGAACTCGGCGGCATCAAGGTTTACCTCTGCCCAATTCAATCCGATTTTGCCGATTCGAAGTCGCAATTCAGTTGCAAACAGGTTTACATTGCTATTACTGCCTTATGTTCTTAATTTGCATATGGCATTATGATTAAATTTATGAAAATATCTTAAGTTTGGCATGTGAATTTTAGTATGTACCTGAATACCTTAAATGATTAACCATATAATTGCTGTAATGAAAGCCATAAGGCATAAAATTGGTTGAAATTGTACTGATATCAAAACCAGAATCCGCAGCCGCTCGCTAGCACATCGCTAAGCGAGCATGCAGCGAGTATTCGCTAAGCCTTCGCTAGGCGAGGCAAGAGCGAACGTGACAGTACCTGACTTTTCTGTTCTGATTTTTCACTCATGTTTTATCATAGCCATGCATCACTTACCCGACCCTATTTACTGTTGTGATCTTTTTTTTATGGTGTAATCCTCGATTACACCCTGATTTGGTGTTCTGACATGTTTTGTTGAGTTTTGTAAAGGTTCACATATCCCAGGAAAAGATTACTTGTTAGGTATTCCACTTTATTTGTGGGACACCCTTGTGGAGATTCACCCTGAATTACTCAACTGATTTTAATGTATTAATTTTATGGCAAAGGTCCACCCTAAATTGCTTAATTGATCTTAATGTATTAATTTTAATGTGGGGATTCCTCCTAATTACCTAATTGATTGTATAATACGGCCTATGAATATGTGATCTTGGACCTCTCTTTATTGCTTTACGGTATTACGGTATTATGGTCATGTCCCGCGAATGTGGGGATACACTTAGCCAAGACCCCTCGGTTAAATCATCATAGTCCCTCGAATGTTGCCTTTGTCCCTCGATGACCCTTCGGTATAGCCTACGGTTAAATGATGATCGTCCCTTCGAATGCTAAGGTATCCTTACAAATGTTGCCTTCAATGACCAGTCGATGACCCTACGATGACCCTTTTACATCCAAAGGATAAAACTACTTACTTCTCAATAGTAAGGATAGTTTTACCCTCATAAGGATAGGAAATGCCCATAAAGACCTTGGGTAGGTATAACTCTTAATTGCTTACTCACAATTTAAAAATACTTTTCACACTTCACAAATACTAGAAAATCACCACTTGGTATACATTCATACTAGAATCATTATTGAGTTATATTTTTCTAAACCATTTTCAAAACTAAACGAGATAACCACTTTGTATACATTCATACGAGAATCATTACAAAGTTAAATTCTCTTTTTCAAAACATTTTCTAAACAATTCACAAACACTTTTTCAGACAAGAAAAATAATATAAGTGATCAAGCAATTAAGAGCCCGTGGATAACCATGGATACAAAGGGTGCTAACACCTTCCCTTTGTATAATGTACCTCCCGAATCCAAAATCTAATTAAGGTCTTTCCTGTTCTTTTACACCTTTCCTTATTGGATAAAAGAAAAGTCGGTGGCGACTCTTGCTAACCGCGACATTTGCTTTACAAAGCAAAAACACACAAAGTCAGTTCACCGTATGACAACGTGTAACATTGGTCTCAAGATATATATATATATATAATTATATATATATATTATATATATATATTATATATATATATTATATTATATATATATATATATATATATATATATATATATATATATATATAATATATATATATTATATAATATATATAGAGAGAGAGAGAGAGAGAGAGAGAGAGAGAGGAGAGAGAGAGAGAGAGAGAGAGAGAGAGAGAGAGAGAGAGAGAGAGAGAGAGAGAATGTATTCTTGCATGCCTCTAATGTATTGATTGCTTCAAATTCTCACAAATGCAAATACTAAGAGCACTCCTTAGTTTTTCAAATTGAGTTTCATCTAAAGCCTTAGTCAACATGTCAGCCAACTATTTTGCAATTGCTATATGCTCAAGATTTACAACTTTATCTTCCACAAGCTCCCTTATGAAACGATGGCGAATGTCAATGTGCTTGGTTATACTATGTTGAATAGGATTCTTTGAAACATTAATAGCACTCAAGTTGACACAGAATAATGTCATGACATCATGTTCGGCATTGTACTCCTTCAACGTCTATTTCATCCATAGAAATTGAGTGTAACTGCTCCCTGTAACAATATACTCAACTTCAGCAGTAGATAATGAGACACAATTTTGCTTCTTGTTGAACCATGAGATAAAATTATTACCAAGAAAGAAACATCCACCATATGTGTTTTTCTATCATTTGCACTTCCAGCCCAGTCAACATCACAATACCCTACTAGTATTGAATTGGTATTATGTGAATAGAGAATACTATAGTCACAAGTCCCATTTACATCAAAATTCTCTTCACTTGAGTGAGATGACTAGCCTTAGGTATATCTTGATATCTTGCACAAACACGTACATATAAAGTGATGCCAGGTCTGCTTGTTGTGAGGTAGAGTAGACTATAAATAATGCTTTTGTATAAACTTTTATCTACATCACACCCTTTTAATCTTTGGTTAATTTCACATGTGTTGCAGTAGAAGTTCTCTTGTGACTTACATTTTCAATCCCAAACTACTTAAGTATACTTTTAGCATACTTGCTTTGAGATACAAAAATGTTGTCTTCCATTTGCTTTACTTGAATACCAATAAAGTAAATGAATTCTCCTACAAGACTCGTCTCAAATATAGACTTCATTTCTTGGACAAAATGTTGCACCATCTAACTGACATCCTACCAAAGACTACATCACTAACACAAATTTGGGATATCATGAGCTTTCCTCCATCATTCTTCATAAATAGAGTTTTATCTATTCCTCCCCTTTTGTATCCATTGTTGACCAGAAACTCATTTAATATTTCATATCAAGCTCATGGGGCTTGCTTCAAACCATTAAGAGTTTTCTTTAACTTGTACACATGATATGGAAAACTAGGATCAACAAATTCCTTTGTTGCTCAACGTTAACTTTCTCATTAAGATAGCCATTTAGGAAGGCATTTTTAACATCCATTTGAAATAATTTGAATTTTAAACATGCAAGAAATTTAAAATAATAATCTAATGGACTCAAGTCTAGCATCTGGAGCAAAAGTTTCATCAAAATCAACTTCTTTTATTTGAGTGTACCCTTGGAAAACTAACCTTGCCTTGTTCCTTGCAACATTACCATGATCATCATACTTTATCTTGTAGATCCATTTGTTATCAATGACATTCACATCTTTAGCCCTTGAAACTAATTCCCACATATTATTTCTTTTTGAATTGTCATAGTTCCTCTTGCATGGAATTTATCTATAATTCATCAGTTTGTTCTTCCTTGATATTTTTGGGTTCAATCTTGGAAATGAAACAAGAGTTGGAAATCATTATATCTTTGGATCTGGTGATGACTCCATCATGAAGATTTCCTATGACATTTTCAATGGGATGATCCTTCTGAATTTTGATAGATAATCCCTTGTTGATAGGAGTTTCTTCAGGATTTGTGCTTTTAGACTCAATGTCAGATCCTTTGTCTGAGACATCTAGTGGGACATCAGTCTGTTAAGGAGACACATAATCTTCTCCTTTATTTTCTTGCTTATCTTTAGGAGTATAATCAATGACAACATTCATTGACTCCATCATTGTCTTGGTACATTTTTTATATACCATGAAAGCTCTATTATTGATGGAACATCTTAAGAAAAATTCCCTCATCACTCTTAGGATTCATCTTCCTTCACCGCTTGAAGCTTCATTCGTGTTTGGAAAGAAGATTATCCGCTTCAGTCCTTTATTCGTTGTTTGGTTAGAAGCCAACCTGAAACTTCACTTTCCTTGTATAAGGGGCAGCTGTAAGACCCCAATTTTGACCCCTAAGATCCCTCATGCCATCTCATAGCTCTGCATTGGCATTGGGATCATACCTTGGTATTCTCCTCACCCATCATTCATTGGGTTTGCATTGGGAGATATCACCAAGCATATTTGACTGTATCATACTTTATTTTATTTATTTACTAACAAAAATACAAAAATATGTCTAGTGTAGCTTTGTTTCTTTTGTAGGTAATGTGTGTGTCCACCTATGCCTCACCAAGCCCACAACTAGGGTTTGAGACCCTCAATACAAGAAATTAAGCAAGAAAAGGTCCACATTGGTTCTAAACATCATATATGGATCCCCCATGTTCTTCATTTTTCATTTTTATCAAGAATTCATCAAGAGTTTGAAGCTTGTTTGCCAAGGAAGCCCTAATTCATTTGGGTATCTTGTGTGCCTCCCTCACCAAGTTTCTTCAACAATTGGTCAAAGATATCAAGGTATACTTAATTTCACATAATCATAAGAATATATGATCCTCCATGGGCCCCTAAGAGCAAAGGAACTTCAAGTTTTCAAGTTGATTCAAGGAAGTTGACCAGAAAAGTCAACTAGTCAAATCTAGGGTTTTCTAGACCCTATCTCCTACAATTTTGTCATATGAAAATGATTCCAAGAGAAAATTTACTCTTTATGGAATTACAAACATCTTTAATGTTGGCCTCAAGAGCTAATTGTGCATGTAAAGTCATTGCTTATGGTGAAAGATTATAGGTCATTTTGTCCGTGCCCTAGGTAGAAGGTCAACTTCCAAGAGCCATAACTTCCTCACTTTTTATGATATGAAGATTATCCAAGTTTCGTTATTAATTTAAATATGTCTTCTTCAACTTTGGTTCTTATATAAAGATCAAATTCTACTTGTAAATCCATGTACCATGAGGAAACATTATAGGTCCATTTTGGTCCTCATCATTGAAGAAGCAAATTTCCTCAACTTCTAAAATCCATAAATCCATCATAAAAGCTCCAAATGATGCCAAATTTGTGGTCAAATTGAATATAACTGGAAGGGCTATAACTTTTAAGAAGAGACCAAGTTCATTTGAAGCTCACATTAAAAGTTATTCAAGGTGGAAAGAGGGTTGATTTGACTTATAACTTAGAAAAATTTCTAAGTGTGTTTGATACCTCCATCTTCAAGGTCAACTTTCTCCATTTTCAAGCTTTAAATTGAAAAAGTCACAACATAAAATTTGTTCCTCATAATGATAGATTTCCAAATAGTCTAAGATCATATCATTTGGATGAAGAATGAAGGACTTGCACATGAGTTCTTTCCATGGCTTATTTTATCAAGTTTCATACTCCAAACATTGTAAAACTTTGCATGGCCTTATATGATGACTTCAGCAACCATTTGGCACGAATTAGAGTGGATTCCAATCATTGATTGGGCCTGAACATGCACCCATGCACCCATGCACCAAGATTACTCAATTTTCATTCAAATTTGGAAAGGTGTGAACATCAATTGCTTGGCCTATAAATCAAAGTGATTGGCTCAAAATCAATGGAGAACCTTGCCCCAACTTTGCTAGCCAATTCTATAACCTCAGAATAGAGAATTCCTTGAAGATTTTTCTTGAAATCGAGTTTTTGTTCAACTCAAGATTGTGAACAACAACTCCAAGGATTCAATACCTTTTCCATTCCATTGAACTTCTGCAAGTAAGAGGAGGAGAAATCACTTAGAATTGCATCAAGAATCAAGCTCAGAAGCTGCTCACAGAAGGTGAATTTCATCAAACTTCATCTCTTCGATTCTCCCTTAATACTCTAGATCTGAACTCAATTTTATGAGGGCTGATGTCCTACCAATGTAGGCAACACAACTGAGTTATTTTGGACTTGATTCGGAGCAACTCAGGTTGAACACCTAAATTTTCATCTCCACTTTTCTAATTATAGAGTGAGAGATGGAACAAATGGAGGTGATATTCGTGATCCTTGCAATTTTCTCTTTAAAGTGATGTATGATCCATCCAGTTTTGTGCAAACTTGATCTGGCCAGTCCGGTGAACCTCACCGGAGAAGATGGTCGGAGCTAGGGCTCCGGTGGTGGCGTGGCTTGTCCCTCACCCTTGGATCTTCATTCCATATTTTAATCTTGACCTTTGTTTCTGATTACCACGCGTGTGGGTGTGTTGATTGAGGCATTGGTGGAATGCGTGTTTCTGAGCATCAGATATGTCATCTTAATTAATGAGGGAGATTTGATGGCTCTTGTTTTTTCTATTTTATTTTATTTTCTATTAAATAGCTTTTTCTTCCAAAATTCATTATAAATTCATATTTGATCCAAAAATTATGGGACCAACACCAAGAATTCACAAATATTTTCTTCTTCCCATTTTTGATTTAAAATTAATTTTGGATTAAGTTTAATATTTTTGGTGAATTTTGTGATTTTAAAATTGTTTTAATTAGTTTTTAATTACTTTTTACTTTTGAAAAATTCCAAAAAAATTAGTCAATGGTCCTTTGACCTTGCTTGACCTATGATAAATCTCTTGGCAATTTCTTTGGCGTTTTGAAGGGGTTTTAGGTTTTTAACCTTTGAAAAATTATTTTTCTTCATTTTTAAAATGTTTTAAAATTTGTTTAATTGATTTAATGCTTTGATGAGCTTTTCTATTGACTTGGTGTTGACCTTACTCTGTTTGGCCTTAGTCTTGGTTGAATTGGACCTTGACTTGGTCAATCCCATTGGATTTAAGGGGTTGATGAAGTTTAAACTTCATCCCTCAAGATGAATGAATGGTATTTATCAAGTGAGGTTCATCCCTTGACCAATTTGGGATCCTCTTCATTTCATCTCTTCATCTTCATCTCATTTTCTTCCCTAATCACCTCTTTACCAATGACTTGTCATGGGTCAATAGCTAGTTGATTCATCAATGACCTTGTGTCAGATGAATCAACATGAGCTTGATTGAGATATGCACATCCCCTATTGTTTTTTTGTGTGGTATGCTTTAGGAGATTGGTATTAGATACATTGTCTCTATCATGCATTAACATCAATATCATTATTGACCGGTCTCAGATAGTTATGACTTCTACATAAGTCCAATTACGATTGCTTAACATATTGCTAAGGCACCAACTAACATACTAACTTGACAACTAACATTTAATTTTCTTGTCATTTACTTTAATTCAATTTAAATTCTTGCACTTTATCATTCCTTATCATTTACATTCACGCAAATTGTTTATGCTTCAGCTATTTTCTCTTTGCCCACTTGGGCCTATGTTTATGCTTTAGTCATTTTCATTTTTGCTCACTTGAGTCATTATATTTTGTGCTTGTGATATATTTTATGCTTGTGATATTATTTTGTTTGTTGTCTTAGGACCTTAAAACACATAATAAAAACAAAAACAATAAAAAACACATTAGTTGATTGTTGGATCTTCGTCTGTGACTTGATTTGGACCTATGGACTTAGAGTAGGCAACATCCCTGAGCTATGCAAGGAAAACTTGGCCAATGCCATTAATTTGAGAAAACTTGGGCAATGCTATTCATCTGACACAAGCTTGAGAGACTCCCTTGAGTTTATCTGATACACTCTTTCTCTTTGTCTAAATTGTAATTTTGATCTTATTATTATTTGATATTTTCTCTTTGAGTATATTTCAAGGGATTTTTCATCTGATACACATAAAGGACATTAAAGATTGCTTTCTTTGGAGTGCTAGCTTGTATGTTTGGTTATCCTTATTTGATATCATTGGATTTCTTACTAATTGCTTGGATAATTATGGCTTTGTTGCTTGCTTGACAATCCAAAGGAAATGAGTTTCTATCTGACAATTTGTCTTGTGGATGCTTCCCATGAGTTAGATCTTTTCAACTCAAAACTTTTAAATCTTGTCTAGGATAGTCCATTCATCTTCACCTCCTTCTTCTTTAATTTCAAAATCTCTCTCTCATTTTCAAAACTTCTTTACTTGTTTTTTTTTTCTTTCAACTTAGACTTGTTTAAATGAGTAGGAACTTTGGCCTTATGCCATTGATTTTTCAAACTATTTTCTTAATTAAATTTGTAAAAATACTTAATCATATTGAATTTATTTTCAGAAAGACCAAAAAGAACTAACAACCTCATCTAATCATTTTGGCCACTTGGTGCCTTTTTTTCTTTTAAACTTTTCAAAAAGAAAGAATTTATATTTGAGTAATCCTTGGTTGAGATGTAATTCTACCATTCCATGATATGTTGAGTGTAAGACTTTCCATTTATTAGGGGTTAGTGGCATACTTGTTGATTTAATCCAAGTTGGAGCCCTCCCTCTTAAATGTTGTAAAGCCCTCATTATCGGTGGATGTTTGGTTGAGTATTCTCGCATTGATAACAAAAGATCTTTAAGCTTTTGTTAAAATCAATCTACCCATATTTAAATTTTTTACCGCGAACTACGAGGTTTTGATCCCTCGTTTATGTTGGTACGTATGCATAAGACCAAAAGTCTTATCAAACACAAAATGTAAATAATGAATTGTTTTTTCATCCCCTCATTCTATTTTCAAAACAAACATATTTTTCAACCAAAACACTTTCATGCAAAAAAGGCTCCTTAGGAGTATCTATGACACTTTGGATGCTAATACCTTCTCTCTGTGTAACCAACCCCTTACCTGTAATTTCTTACAGTTTATTAGTTTTGATTTGAAATTTTTTTATCTTTGGGTTGTGTTCGTACTTTCTCCCTTTTCTTTGAAAACAATAAAAGCGCGATGGCGACTCTGGTTTTATTAACATTGAGTTAACTAATAGCTCAACGATCATGAACTTACCACTACAAGGTTCATGAGATCAACCTACAAAAAACTCATAAGTGTTACAAGATACTCTCAAGATCAAATCTTGGGGAGAGGACTAAGTCACTTAATTTAGACCAAAACTCTATAAATTCTGGTGTCTTCTCTCTTCCCTTATCTTTTTATTTTCCCCATATTTTCTTTCCATTGATTTTTCGCTGCTACATTCAAACATTTTCTTAAAATTATTTTTGAACTCTGCTTTTATTTTAAACTGTTGTTTTTCAAACCCCCACAATTCACCCCATATTGTGTATAAAATCACTTGTCCAATAATTTGTACCAGTGATTAGTCTTGCATTTAATTTATATTAGGCTGATCAATTATAATATGATATTTAGATCTAACTTGTTATTGAGAAATACTCTTTAAATATAGATCTAGAATATTCCCTGGTCAAACACTTAACTCGAGATATAGATTAAGATTTAACATTCATAGGCAATTTCTATACATAATAAGATCATGTTGGTTATTTGGATATCGCAAAATAAGTAATATGATTGATCTTGGGGTATTATTCAGGCATGAGTAACATTTATAGAGTGACAAATGATAAAATTGAATGATAACTAAAATGTGTAAAAGGAATATGTAGAATACATTGGAAGAAAGTTAATGCAGTACAATTTCAACATCTTCTCATCACAGTTTGTTTCACTATCATTTTCTGTTTTTATTTTCTCATAGTTTATGCAAAGTCAACATATATATTGTTTCACTTAAAATCATACCAATTTTTGAAAGACGGTTTATTGCACCAGTCTAAATAGATACGAAACAAAAATAATTTTGATATTCCAGTCTTGACTGCTCCCCACTCCTTGGTTTCTCTCTCCACTATATATGATTCAATCTCGATCTTCATGCACACAAACTGGAAAGTTTTACGCCAAAAACAATTTAGTGATTGAACATAATATTTTTTTATTCAATTAATAATCGAAGTTAAAATAAAAACACATTCTCAACTTTTGAACCAATAAAGAAAATCAAAACAAATACATTCTCAAACTTTTAGAAACATAATATAGAAAAAAGACAAGTATTTCAAATATGATCGAATTAATATCTAGATATCATATTAAAATTGAAGATAATAAAGTAAAAAATGAGAAAGATAATAAGATTTCAATAATGTAAATAACATAATATATTAAAATAAGAGTTACAACAATAATATATAATAAAACATAAATATAATAAACCTCTCTTAGTCTAATTATAACAAATAATATATTATATATTATAAAATTTATATTATGGTAAATATTAACATTATTCACAAATGTTTTATTTAAACATAAAAATTCATTTAAAATTTTAAAAAAAATATTTATTTATTTATTATAAAAAATAGAAAAAACTATTGTTTTCCTTACAAAGAAAAAGAGAAAATAAATTTATTTTTATTTTTAATTCCTTAAAAAAATATTTTTAAA
Organism: Lathyrus oleraceus; assembly: GCF_024323335.1. NCBI lineage: Eukaryota > Viridiplantae > Streptophyta > Magnoliopsida > Fabales > Fabaceae > Lathyrus > Lathyrus oleraceus. Next base: position 119,486,356 of record NC_066582.1, read on the forward strand.
TGATTCATTCTCTATATGTTAAGAATATTCATTTTTGTGTGAGTTCATGAGTACAATTAATATAGTTATTTTTCTTTGATTAAATATAACTAATATAGTTGTTAAGCAAAAAAAAATACAAATCAAACATATAAACATTTAATTAAACAAATTATAAATAACATAATATTTATATTATTAAAAAAAAGTATTTTTAAAATGTTCAAGACAACCATAAGTTTCAAACCAAAGTGTGCTAATAGTTGACAAAGTACAAATGCGTGATAACTCAAATAATGCATATACATGCAAATTGACAAATCATCAAAACTAAAATGATACCATGATGACTGTAATTTTACGGGTATCGACCCTTGGTCGAACACGATCCCCAGAGACTTCCATTAAATTTTTGAGCTCAACCTCGTAAAGTAAATCTATCTCCTAGGCAAATATACTTGGGATCTAGCATGAGTATCAATTCAGGTAAAAAAAATATTAAACTAACAAATTTACATATATGAATTGTTATAAAGAGATCGTGGAGTATAAATACAATGAGAAAAAAAAAAAGGGGACAATGGCCTACTAATCTTTGAGGGAAACCACCTTCCTATCTTCTAATGTCTGGTCAGGGAAGACTCGCTCCCTTGAAACACCCAAAAGAGGATATAAATGCTCTAGTTGCTTAAGAGCATTTTCAAAGCAATTATACACAGAGGCAAGAATATCATCCACAAATTTATCAAACTCCTTAGTCATGGTAAGATTCTCAAGGCACCGGTTCTAAAGACTTTTTTGAGCTTCATTCAGAGATGCCTCAAGTTATGCTACCATGTTAAGAAAATGATCTTGCTCCCGACTCTCCCCAACAAGGGCACCCTCAACTTTATAAAATGATGGTTGAACATAGGTTAAAGCTTCATTAATCTTTGATATCTCACCAATTAAGAACTTCACCTTGTTAAACAACATATCGGGAGACTCAAAAGCGTTCGTAGGGACTTCCATCTCCAAAGAGGAAATGAAAGCCCTTTTAAGCTCCTCAAGGTACTGGTCACACTTAATAGTAAGAGCCATAACATGTTATTGGAGCATTTATTTATCCTTCTGAATCCAACTAGATACAAAGACTTTGTTATGGCTGACCCCACCAAAAGCTAGAATGGAAGATGCCCGACGGGTAAAGAAAGCCAAATTCAATAAATTTTCCTTTTGAACGACCTTAGTCAAACCAACAAAAAAGGAATAATGTTCCTCCAAAATAAAAGCACGAACTTCTTTTGTAGTCTGCAGACCCGAGCGAGCTAGGGAGAATGGAGGCAGAATCACCAAGGCAGAAGCCATACCTCCCAGGATACATGGTTCTCTTTGATTTCTCCTAGAAATTAGGGAGAACCTAACTGGCAGTCTCTCTTCCCTAAGAATTTCGACTTAGGAACTAGAGATCATATCCTCTCATCCCCAAATAGAGATAGACCTGAATTGTCATCTACCACGACTCAAATTCCTGAACCCCGAACTTCTGCAGGTGACAAAGTTAGGGTAAACTGCATCAATGATGCATCCGAGTTTCTCAGAGTAATCGTTACCTTTGGGGATAAGGTATGTGAGCTCCCAACCAGATTCAAAATGAATCAAGAGACCTTCTTAATCTATTGAATTATTTCTTCACACTTCATGGAATCTACATAGTTCACAACAGAAACGTCAGAAAAGGGATTATTAAAGGAAATATTTTTGAAGACTAGAAAATCCATAACACTGATCACCAAAAACTACTTTTCTATTTTATTTATTACTGATGTCTACCAACAAACGATCCTTGAAATCCTTGAAACCTATAACATATATGGCATAAGCCTTTGCGTAAGTGCTTTCATTGAGAGGAATGATCAGAAAGAATTGATCCTTGAAATGTTTTACGCTATAATAATAAACATAAAAAAATGATTAACCTATCCCAAGGAATTCAAGCCATGTCCATATGCACGGTTCGCCGTGTTGTTCCTAGCCTTAAAAATTAAACAAAAAAAAGAGCGACAAGATCAACACCCCCTGATATTTGCACCAATGCTGGAAAAACCTTGATAAATGCCCAGTCCACCAGGTGCAGATATTAAGAAGTAATCAACAAGTGATTCAAGACACCGACCTCAAAATCATTGAATGAAAGATGGAAATGTAAGATGTAAAATAAGCAATCATAAAATGGAATGACACACACGTCATATTCACTGCATGTCCTTTTATCCTTGTTTGGAGTTAACACCCCTCAGTTAGAGGAAGGTCTCAAATCACCAAAGGTACAATCAGGACTGCCTTCATAAGAAAAAGTAGATGTTGTTAGACAAATAACTTCAAGCACAATAGGGGTGGGGGTGAATTGTGGTATTCAAAATTTATGATTAATTTAAACCTTTCTCAATTAAGATCGTATTAGTAAGTTTTTAGGTGAGTAATTGCAGCGGAAATTAAACACTGAAAGTAAATTGCATAAAATAAAAGGATACAGTTAGAAAGATTGCACCAAAGATTTGTATAGGTTTGGCTAAAAGGTGGCCTAGTCCTGTTCCCAAGAGGTTTTCTTGAGAGATTTACTTTAGACTTTAAGCTTTTGAAGGTTATGCCTACGAACCTTAATGCAATCTAATCTTTGAGATTTTAACAGACTCATCCCCAACCAAATGATAACTTTTAACCCAGGCTACACTATCAAACCATTTAGAGATTTATGGTTGATCTCAATAACCAAAACAAAGCGTTTTCTGGCTAAGCTTAATAAAACACGAATTTTATATCAGGTTGATCCCAAGAACCAAACTCAATGTATTAAAGGTATCGTACCCTTAAGAATATAAATGCCCAGTACGACCACTTACAAAAATATCTTCCTCATAAGTAGAGTTTTGCTTAGTACCACTAAGGAAATTAGAAGTGAATAAGAATATTTTCTAAACAAAGGGAGAAAGATAAATTCCAAAAAAATATGAAAACATTGGAAAGCGGCATGGTTTGAAGTGAGGGTGTGCCTCTCTTATATAGTAGTTGGAAGAACCAAGAAAGGAAATAATCCATGGGCTGAATTAATTATCTAATCGATTGGCAAAATGCTCTAATCGATTAGATAACTCATTTATAATCAATTGGCAAACCCAGATAGGAAGGTTTTGGTATAGATCAATTTGAATTCATTAATATGTTGTCCTTAATGATCTTGTAATCGATTGGAACTCTTCTAATCGATTAGCATAGTGTTCCAACCGATTAGTTGGTTAAAAAAAAATTGCCAATCGTTTGGCACATTTTTCTGATCGGTTAGATAATTAAGAATATTTGAAAAATGTTTTGGACAACTCTTTAATCACTTAGTTATGGATTAGAAAATAATTTTCATGATAGAAGCATTTTGAAATATTTTTTAGGTATGCATGTCTCAGTTACCTTAGTATTCTTAAGCTACTACCTTACTTTTACAATACTCTATTCACTCAAAAAGACTAGTAGACATGCCCTGACGAGCTTTCACACTATTGCTATGCGTTCTCGTCATCAAAACTTCATATGAAGAACTCAGATCTTCATCACCTGCATGCACATAGATCCATATTATCCCCTTTTTTGATGATGATAATGCATCTCTTAGGGGAGGTGGTAACAAAAACATATACAAGTATTTTAGATTGATTAAACTCCCATTAAGTTAACTGGAGAGTATACCCTACTCTCCTTGAAAGTATACTTCTCCCCCTTTATCGAAATCAAAAAGGTGAAAAAAATAAAAATGCAAATATAAGCTCATAGATTCACATATATTAGTTCATGCATGATTGGTTTAAAATCCCTAGTTCTATTCATATGAAAAAGAAGTTGCTTTTAGGGAGAGGTTTAGTAAAAAATGTCCACGAGTTGATTATATGAGTCTATAAATTCAAGTTTATATTCCCCTTTTTCAATGTGATCTCTAATAAAGTGGTGCTTAACATCAATGTGTTTGGTCCGAGGGTGAAGTATCAGGGTTTTGGTGAGGTTTATGGAGTTGGTATTATTGCATTTTATTTGTACAACTCCAAGTATGACACCATAGTCAATAAGTTGTTGTTTCTTCCAAATGATTTGAGTGCAACAGCTTCCCTCAGCAACATGTTATGCCTAAGTTATGGACGGTGTTACACTAGCTTGTTTATTGCTATATCATAATACAAGCGAGTTTTCAAGTAAGTGAAACGTACCGTTGGTACTTTTCCTATCCAATCTGCACCCAACAAAATCAGATTCGCTCATTTAGGGTACCATAAACCCATTTGTTATGCATCAATGAGATATCTCATAATATGCTTGATGATGCTGAGATGTGATTATTTTAAGGATGCTTCAAAGCGTTCACACATAAATACAATAAATATTATGTCAGGGCGGGATGCTGTTAGATAGAGGAGAGATTCAATCATACCTTGATATTTTCTTTCATCAAGTGGTTATCCATCTTCGTCTTTATCTAGGGAGCATGATGTTAACATTGGGGTTGCTAATATTTTGGAATTTTCCATATAAAATATATTTAGTATATCTTTGCATTATTTAGTGAAATTCTTGTATGCAGATCCTGGATGTCGTACACGATGTCATGACACCAGGGTCAGCATATTATCACACCACAAACAATGTTAAGATTTAAATAACAGCATGATAGTAAATAACGCAAGTAATTGTTAACCCAATTTGGTACAATGTCACCTACATCTGGGGGCTACCAAGGTAGGAAGGAAATCCACTATCATAAAATTAGTTTGAAGTTATGAACAACCTCAGGTTTTACAAACTTCTCACATAATCTCTACCTGTGGATGTTTCTATCTAAGACTCTCCTAGATATGAGACCCCTCTCACTTCCCTTCAACCATACAACAACTTATAATAGAAAAATACAATCCACCATTGCTTAAAAGCTTCTAAGGGATTGACAGTTACAAATCAATAAACTAGGTCCAATTCAAGTATCGAGGAGATACTCGAATGGCTCACACAATACAAAGACATGACACCCTAATTTAGACAATATTTTGCACTGCTTTGATGCATTCTTAGGTTTAGAAATAATCTATAAATAGAAGTGGAAAGACATGGGCTTCAAACTTGATTCACAGCAGATCCAAGGACTCTGCACAATCTTCTGCAGATTTGATTTCAATCAGATCAGATGTTTCCTAAAATGTTTTGGCATCTGTACTTTGTAAACAAGTCAAGACAAAATAGTCTTTGGCTTTTTAGAAAATGCTCTACATGATCCGTGAACTAAAACTTCAGAGTATCTTCAGATATATCATAAAAGGAAACAAATCTCACAAGATACTAAAATAGGTTACACTTTAATGTTTAACCAACATGTCATGACATCTTATTCAACATCTGACAATAATAATTGTTTCTCCAAAATGCAGCCAATCACTACATATCATATCTAACAATCTCCCCCTTTGGCAAATTTTGGCTAAAACAACCTTTGCATAGACCAACAGGAATGAGGGTAAGGATCATAGTAACAAATCATCATGCAAACAACCAAAATCGTTTTTCCCAAGAACACCAGAGGCATGCGCGGTGAAAAAATATTGCCTTAAACTAGAGAGATAAACTCACACACAAAGAACTAGTCTAATCAACATGTTCTTCAGACAAGGCCTTTATCAACATTTCAATCTTGCTTTTCCTCTCAATATAACTTTTAATAGTTTCATCCAATATCTTGCAGGTATCTTTTAGCTCAGCAAAGATGCATGTTCTAGTAATAAGCCTGGGCGATGTCTGTCCAGATGTCATGACAATGTCTGGAACATGTTTCCCAATGAACAATCTATAATGTAATGAGAAAGGAGGGCCTCTTTTGCAGATGCTGTGAGAACTGATTAAGATACTTGGGTGTTGACTCAGAATAACACCACAGATCAATGAGGGAAAAGCTATTGGCCACTTCACAGCATAAGAGGCAGCATGCTTCATAGTTTGATCAAAGACATAGGATCCAAAATCAAAACTTGACTTGGTCTCCACAATATAAATAAACTTACCTTATCCTATAGCAATTTTGGAAGTGTGATTGGTTGGTACCCAATTAGCAACTCCAATTCTGTGAAGTACATCATACTTCAAACTCAAGGCACTTGCAGACAAATTCCCTTTCCTTGGCCATTCCTTTACTTGTTTAGCAGTAATCTCTCTGCAGATAACATTGTCAGAGACTTCTACTTCAACTTGTTCTTCTTCATTTCTGCCCAAAAACCTATTTATTATTTCAGGAGAAAAATCCACACATCTTCCTCTAACATACACTTTTCTAAACTCCTTGCTCCTCTTGTTATCACATTCCTTAGATATGTTCATAATAAAATCTTTAACAAGCATTTCATAACACTTGCCAAATCCAGTTACAGTTTTCATTAATCCAGCCTTTTGAGTCAGACTCATAACCTCTTTGCATTCAAAAGCATATTTGTCGTGTTCCCTTTCTAGTGCTAATCTTATTTGATAAAAAAAAATTCCATTTTTCAACATTCTCCACAGAGTGAAACTAAATGTTTTCAATTGAAACTTCAGGAATATTTGCTGGAATCTTCTTCCCAGATGCTTGCTGGAAGTAGACACGATATCCTGGACATTGTCTTTGACATCATGGTCATAATCAATAGACTCATAAGGAACTTCCTTCCTCTTAAAAGATTTCTTCTTATAAATAAGAGTAACAACCTTGCTCCATCTTTTTGTAGGGCCAACACTAGCTCTTTTTCTGAGAGATTTGGAGGGTGTGTTGGAGGATTCAATAGTGATGCGGTCAATAACTTGATGCAGGGTTCGCAAGTATACGAATGCGTCAGAGTAATATAAAAGATTGTCGAATCCACAGAGACCAAGTGTCAATCTATCGTTATCTATTGTTATGGTGTTTATCAAAGGCAATTAAAATAGGTGTTTTTTTAAGAGTGTGCAATGAAAAGTAAAGTATTGAAATAAATTTAATTAATAAAGACAGGGTCGAATGTAATTCACGTAATCGATTGATAATCCAAGTACTTGCTAGTAGAGCTACTTATGGGCAGTGTTTCCTACTTTGAAAAGAACTAATTTAACAGGAATTGTCGCTTTCGTGTATTCAGAACCGAGTTGTACTCCCTAATCAAACCCTCTTATTGTCTGTAATATCCCATATTCCCTTAAATGCTCAATTAGTTGTCAGTTGAGATCAATTGAATTCCTATGTACTATATCTTTTGTTAGTTATAACAATTGGAGCTCCTATGTGCTCTAAATATTGTCAATTGGGACCAATAGAGTAACCGGTGAACTCTGAAGAGATTAATTATTAATAAAGAGACAGACCAATATTAATAATTACAAGAGAGGACATTTTGGTAACATTAATAATTGGTCAATTGGTGCTGGAAGATGAAATATCAATTGAGATATTTTTATTATTACTTGATATTATATATATATATTATATATATTGTGTGGTAGAGAAAGAAAAGAAGAAAGGATAAGAAGTAGTAGGAAGAGATAAGAAGAAAGAGAGAGTTATCAGAAAGGGAAGAGAAGAGGAAAAGAGGAAAAGAGGAAAAGGAAGAAGTGAAAGAAGAAGATAGCCATGGAACCACCATTATCTTCATAATCACCAACTTCATCTTCTTCTACTAGGTGAGTTCTTAGATAGTTTTAGCATTTGGGGGAAAATAATCTATATTTGTGGGGTTAAGGTTTGTGTAAATTGGGATAAACTTGTTGTGTGCATACTCCCTATCCATGATATGTGTTGAAAAATCATGTTATGTGGAAATAGTAGGTAAAAATGGTATATGGAAAGGAAAATAAAAGAGGAGTTATTTAAGGAAAGAAGTTACTGAGAGAATTAATTTGAAATTGGAATTTTTCCCTTTTCGGGAAATTTCGTGAGTGGTTAACCGGTTAACACTGAAACAGAATTTAAATAAGAGGCAGCATGCTTCATAGTTTGATCAAAGACATAGGATCCAAAGTCAAAACTTGACTTGGTCTCCACAATATAAATAAACTTACCTTATCCTATAGCAATTTTGGAAGTGTGATTGGTTGGTACCCAGTTAGCAACTCCAATTCTGTGAAGTACATCATACTTCAAACTCAAGGCACTTGCAGACAAATTCCCTTTCCTTGGCCATTCCTTTACTTGTTTAGCAGTAATCTCTCTGCAGATAACATTGTCAGAGACTTCTACTTCAACTTGTTCTTCTTCATTTCTGCCCAAAAACCTATTTATTATTTCAGGAGAAAAATCCACACATCTTCCTCTAACATACACTTTTCTAAACTCCTTGCTCCTCTTGTTATCACATTCCTTAGATATGTTCATAATAAATTCTTTAACAAGCATTTCATAACACTTGCCAAATCCAGTTACAGTTTTCATTAATCCAGCCTTTTGAGTCAGACTCATAACCTCTTTGCATTCAAAAGTATATTTGTCGTGTTCCCTTTCTAGTGCTAATCTTATTTGATAAAAAAAATTCCATTTTTCAACATTCTCCACAGAGTGAAACTAAATGTTTTCAATTGAAACTTCAGGAATATTTGCTGGAATCTTCTTCCCAGATGCTTGCTGGAAGTAGACACGATATCCTGGACATTGTCTTTGACATCATGGTCATAATCAATAGACTCATAAGGAACTTCATCTTCTTCATCACCAACTTCATCTTCTTCTACTAGGTGAGTTCTTAGATAGTTTTAGCATTTGGGGGAAAATAATCTATATTTGTGGGGTTAGGGTTTGTGTAAATTGGGATAAACTTGTTGTGTGCATACTCCCTATCCATGATATGTGTTGAAAAATCATGTTATGTGGAAATAGTAGGTAAAAATGGTATATGGAAAGGAAAATAAAAGAGGAGTTATTTAAGGAAAGAAGTTACTGAGAGAATTAATTTGAAATTGGAATTTTTCCCTTTTCGGGAAATTTCGTGAGTGGTTAACCGGTTAACACTGAAACAGAATTTAAATAAGAGGCAGCATGCTTCATAGTTTGATCAAAGACATAGGATCCAAAGTCAAAACTTGACTTGGTCTCCACAATATAAATAAACTTACCTTATCCTATAGCAATTTTGGAAGTGTGATTGGTTGGTACCCAGTTAGCAACTCCAATTCTGTGAAGTACATCATACTTCAAACTCAAGGCACTTGCAGACAAATTCCCTTTCCTTGGCCATTCCTTTACTTGTTTAGCAGTAATCTCTCTGCAGATAACATTGTCAGAGACTTCTACTTCAACTTGTTCTTCTTCATTTCTGCCCAAAAACCTATTTATTATTTCAGGAGAAAAATCCACACATCTTCCTCTAACATACACTTTTCTAAACTCCTTGCTCCTCTTGTTATCACATTCCTTAGATATGTTCATAATAAGTTCTTTAACAAGCATTTCATAACACTTGCCAAATCCAGTTACAGTTTTCATTAATCCAGCCTTTTGAGTCAGACTCATAACCTCTTTGCATTCAAAAGCATATTTGTCGTGTTCCCTTTCTAGTGCTAATCTTATTTGATAAAAAAAATTCCATTTTTCAACATTCTCCACAGAGTGAAACTAAATGTTTTCAATTGAAACTTCAGGAATATTTGCTGGAATCTTCTTCCCAGATGCTTGCTGGAAGTAGACACGATATCCTGGACATTGTCTTTGACATCATGGTCATAATCAATAGACTCATAAGGAACTTCCTTCCTCTTAAAAGATTTCTTCTTATAAATAAGAGTAACAACCTTGCTCCATCTTTTTGTAGGGCCAACACTAGCTCTTTTTCTGAGAGATTTGGAGGGTGTGTTGGAGGATTCAATAGTGATGCGGTCAATAACTTGATGCAGGGTTCGCAAGTATACGAATGCGTCAGAGTAATATAAAAGATTGTCGAATCCACAAAGAAGTAAAGTATTGAAATAAATTTAATTAATAAAGATTGTCTGAAGAGATTAATTATTAATAAAGAGACAGACCAGTTAACACTGAAACAGAATTTAATTTTATATCTGTGCAGAACTTGTCACCAATGGGGTTCGAACCCAGGAACTCCTTGAAACTGTACATGCCTTACCACTAGGCTAGAGAGGTTGTTGTTGAATGCTTATGCAATGAATAAATATTAATCTAAATCTTGATTAAGATAGATTAATGAATTAATTGAGTGGTGTAACTCCGTTTTGGACACGGCCGGATGCGTTAGAAAGATAACGTAAAGGGCTATTATTATTGTTCCATGTTATAAAATAATATGTGATTTATAAATGCCATGAATTTTATCATGATGAAAATTAAATATTGTTGTTATGTGAAAGGTGAAGTAACATGATTAAAACTCTACAAAGATGAGTGAAGAAACCTAGGAGAATGACGTGATTAATAACTTAGAAATATGATCTAGGTTATGGAACATATGTGATACATGTATGATAATACGGTATTCATTTGTACGACGCTTATGTGAGGTCGTGGACGAATTGTTACCATGATTAAGAATGAGACGCATTGTATGGAACATGCCATGTTATTATTTGTGTATTATGGTGAATGAAGTCACCTATGATTGATGAATTTGTTATGGTTCGTGGAACCAATGTTTTGTGGAACCGATCATGTATTCAGAATGTATGTTTTTCTGTGGTGGTACACATCTCTTGTGGTATGCTTAGATGAGTAAGCATTGGGATGTGGGACCAATGATTCGAGCCTCAATTGGGTTTGAGCCCCAACCATGGCGGACATGGGGGAAAGGTGGACACCTATGTGGGTTAGAGTCCCATACGGTGAAAGATACCCTAGGTGGGTTAGAGTCCCATACGGGTGATGGTTCTTAAAAGTGGGTTAGAGTCCCATAGGGGAACCGGATATCCACCGCGAAAGTCGAATCATACGGACATGCGTGAACCAAGCCTTGGCCTAGACGTAGGTCCGGTTGGGGATCGATGTTGCGTGAATCTGAATAATGATCGTGGTTGAGTTATGAGAACTCAGATGCATGTTGCCATACAATTGCGAGATAGTTCCCCATCGCTCAAGTCTTCGTTCCCTTGTTGACTTGAGTTGGATATGAGTTGAATATTGATTAGAACCCTGTAGAGCCGAGTGGACCCATAGGATAGGAGAACTCACTGAGATTATTATCTCATCCCATCGTTGTTGTTATTTTTCAGGTATTCTTTACAGGTTGAATCTAAGAGAAACTGTTATGGATGTTTCAAGGGTTGCTGTTTTGCATAATCTTCCGCTGTGGATTTGTGTGCAATGAAGATATTGCACATAGTTCTTAGATTTTTTTTTTTGCATTATTGTATAACATGTTCCATTGATGTTTTTAGTTTGGACATGTATATATATTGATGCCATTAGGCACTTATATTGTGACAGTACCAAGATTTAACACTTGTATGATATTATTCTAGATATATATTATACGGGTTGTTACAGTTGGTATCAGAGCAGGTCGATTCTCGACCTAGCCTTGAAACATCATAAGTAAATCTATTCCTGCCTCATATGTGTGTTTAGCCAACATGATTCTTAATATCATTGTATATAGTATTGGGCCTGATCAACCTAATATTATGTGCATGGTAGGTAGGATCATGGTTGAGCGACCACGAGGACTCCGAAGTGTGGGTTGAACTTGTGCTTTGAGAATATGCTCAAGCCAAGAGTTACAAAGTAAGGAGAACTTGATGGCCCAATTGAAGTTTCAGAGGCGTTGTGATTTGGGTATTATGGAATTGAAGAGTAGTGTATCGTTCAAGCGATTCTGCGGTGTTAACAGAGTTGAGAAGTTGAGGATCTCTATTGGATGAATTGTCAGAGTTTTGAGAAAGGTGTGGATTGTTAGTGGAGTAAGATATACTCACTAATATGGAATAGTATTGTGAATAATTCCGTATGGTAAAGTAGAAAGGATGGTTATGTTACGCATATGTCATAAGGTTTGGAAGTGGGGTAGTGTATCAGTGTTTCAGTTTCTAAGGCCACTAAAATATTTTGGAAGAACAAGAGTACTTAATGGAATATATATATTTGGAATGGTACCTTGCAAGTGGTTAAAGACTTGAGGGATAAGGACGTTCAGTTTTGTTGGGAGCCTAAGGTAGTGGTGAAGTCTAAGGAGAGACTCGAGGACATGGTTGCCTATTCCAAGTGAAACATGTATGGACCAAATGGAGGTTAGAAGATAAACCAAGTATGTTCAGTTTTAGAAGGGAGATCAGATTTGAGATAGCTCGTCAGCGGTTCAGTGTTAGTAAGAGACCATTATGGAATGATGAGTTACCTAAAGATCAATTATAAGAGTTTGTGTTGGAGGCTGATAGCGCATATTATATAGTAATGGAAGCTCCAGTGGGTTTTGGTTGTATGAGAACTGGTTGAGGATAAGAGCAATTAAGTTGGATTTAAGGACTTCTAGTAGAATGGTTTTGTAATTGGAACAGAGAGAATTACCATAGGGAGACAAGTGAACACCGAGTGCGGAAGTAGTGTGGATGTTGCAATACAACTGTTGTAATGGGGCATATTTTAGATAGAGGCACAATGGGACCATTAAGATTCATTAAGACAAAGTTATGGGCGTGTAGTTGATGATTGTTCACATCGAGGATTTCTAGAGTATGTAGTGTGTGACACACGAGGTCGGAGAGGCCGAAGAGTGGTTACATGTAACATCCGAGGGCGATGGAGTGGTTGTCGATGCATGATGCATGACAACGAGACACTCCTAGCAACTTCTAGGGGAAAAACCGAATTCACATCGGAATGAGAGGGATTCTGAGGCTGTGCAGGTATGAGACTACATGGTTGAAAGAAGGCTTATAAGGATTAATTGGTATTACCTATATCAACAAGATGCATCTTCTTTTCGGTATCCTAACCAATAAGAACTCCATAGTTAAGCGTGCTTGACTTGGAGTAGTATTGGGATGGGTGACCTTCTGGGAAGTTTCCTGGAAAGCGTGCGAGTGAGGACAAAACATGTTGAAAAAGGCCCGTGTTGATTTGTGGGGTTAGTTGATAATCCTGAAAGCAGTCTGGGGTGTTACATAGTGGAATAGAGGAGGTTAAACCTTGGTGTTAAGAGAAGTATGTGATAGCAGTATTATGGTCACAAGTAAGTGTAAGTTGTTATTTATCTTCTTGAGAAGTATTTGGTTGGTTGGTTAGTCGCGAAGTATAAACGTTCACACCGCGTTGGAGCTAAGGATGTCCTAAATGTCATAAGTGTACCGTTGTGGATGTACAAATTGAGGATGGAGTTGCAAGTCACCACAAGTCAGATTGGTAGTTTTGAGATTGGGATTTCTGAAGGTGTAGTGCGTAGTTGGTCATCTGAGGAGATATCATGGAAGTCAGACGCGTGGGAGAACCAACCTGGTAGACCATGCTCAGTTTAAGCGAGTTTGGGAAGTACCATTATTATGATTATGAGTAACTATAAGGAACAAATTTGGAAGAGACCTACTAAGTGGTGATCTGGAAGAGATTAGTTAGGTATATGGTATATATTGGTAAGGTGTGAAGTGGTTGGTCATGGTATGAAATTGATTAATTCATTTGGATTCATAGCCATAGATGTAGACTCCCTGAGAGTGGTAATGGATGTGTACGATGATACTTTACCGTATTGGAGGGATCCATGAGTTATACTTCCAAGAAGGGACGAGGATAAGATATTCCTAAAGTTAAACATGTACCGCGGACTGTATATGAGTAAGAGCATGAGCTAGGATTATAGAAGACGGGACAAGACGATTGAGATGAATGATTTTGGATACGAAGTGAAATGTTGTCTCTAGATATGTGTGAAGTATTGTGTGTGACTCTATGAGGTGTATGGACACTCATAGTTATGTTCGAGATTGCTTAAGTTCCTTAGAAGTGGTGTTTTGTTGATGATTTAAAGTTCCTTGACGGTGTTACTTTGTTATTGGCCGAGATTATGTGTCGGGAGAAATATTGAATGAATCAAAACCCTATGAGAGGATTTGATATGGAATATAGTAACCAGAACCGGATGTTGTCAAACTAATTTAGTTTAGCTGCACCAAACACATGATGCATTTGGATGTTCTATGTTTTTATGGTTGTAGCAATGTAACCCCTGGATACCTATCTTCTGAAGAGTGTTGGTCTTATTCTACACTTTTGTGAGTCATCAAGGAAGTTATTCTACTAATGGAAGTCGGTGAGGTTCTAGTACCATTTTGGACAATAGACACCCTGAAAGGTAAGTGTGTTTCTTTGAAGATTGTTAGCTAACCAGTAGTGCCTAGGAATCCCAAGTGTTCCACTATTAGAATCAAAGTATCACAATGGAAGGTGATGGATGAAAGAGCTCAATCAAGTCTATGGGGATCAGGGAGATAGTTACTCGTAAGAATGGAGGTAAGGATGAGAGTAAGATAATCTTGTGCTAATGGTTCTATCTTATTGGAGTAGTACGAGAGAAGGGAAACGATTGGAGTAGAGGCTTGTAGCATGTAGCATTATGCCAGGTGAAGTTTATAAGATTACCGGTAGATGGATTACAAGTTTGTCACTTTTGTTGAAGGAATAATAAGGGAAGAGTAGTCAATATTGTGTGGTTAAGGAATCAATAAATTTTCTTATGAAGAATTAATGAGTATTGATTAACCAAGTCCAAATAAGGTGTTGTAATTATGTTTTGTGTAATTTAGTGCAAGGAAGGGAAGTCATGGTTTCCAGGAAGGAAGTGACCCATTGATGTTGAGCGGTATATAAGAGGAATTAAGTGGGAGCAAGTCTAAATGTTAATCCAATATCAGAATGAGATTGTGATGGAAATCAAGAAGATTCGAGAGTTCATGAAAGAAGGAAATTTGATAGCAAAGACAAGTTAGAAGAATGAGTATGTCAGAGACTTGGAATCGAAGAGAGGTCAAGTGTTGGTTTAAGACGTGGATACAAGGATTGTTTGTTTATTGAGTGAAGGAAATTCGGGGGCGAATTTCAATTTAAGGGGGGGAGAATGTAATATCCCATATTCCCTTAAATGCTCAATTAGTTGTCAGTTGAGATCAATTGAATTCCTATGTACTATATCTTTTGTTAGTTATAACAATTGGAGCTCCTATGTGCTCTAAATATTGTCAATTGGGACCAATAGAGTAACCGGTGAACTCTGAAGAGATTAATTATTAATAAAGAGACAGACCAATATTAATAATTACAAGAGAGGACATTTTGGTAACATTAATAATTGGTCAATTGGTGCTGGAAGATGAAATATCAATTGAGATATTTTTATTATTACTTGATATTATATATATATTGTGTGGTAGAGAAAGAAAAGAAGAAAGGATAAGAAGTAGTAGGAAGAGATAAGAAGAAAGAGAGAGTTATCAGAAAGGGAAGAGAAGAGGAAAAGGAAGAAGAGAAAGAAGAAGATAGCCATGTTGAAAAATCATGTTATGTGGAAATAGTAGGTAAAAATGGTATATGGAAAGGAAAATAAAAGAGGAGTTATTTAAGGAAAGAAGTTACTAGTGGGGTTTGAACCCAGAACCTCCTTGAAACTGTACATGCCTTACCACTAGGCTAAAGAGGTTGTTGTTGAATGCTTATGCAATGAATAAATATTAATCTAAATCTTGATTAAGATAAATTAATGAATTAATTGAGTGGTGTAACTCCGTTTTGGACACGGCCGGATGCGTTAGAAAGATAACGTAAAGGGCTATTATTATTGTTCCATGTTATAAAATAATATGTGATTTATAAATGCCATGAATTTTATCATAATGAAAATTAAATATTGTTGTCATGTGAAAGGTGAAGTAACATGATTAAAACTCTACAAAGATGAGTGAGGAAACCTAGGAGAATGACGTGATTAATAACTTAGAAATATGATCTAGGTTATGGAACATATGTGATACATGTATGAGAATACGGTATTCATTCGTACGACGCTTATGTGAGGTCGTGGACGAATTGTTACCATGATTAAGAATGAGACGCATTGTATGGAACATGCCATGTTATTATTTGTGTATTATGGTGAATGAAGTCACCTATGTTTGATGAATTTGTTATGGTTCGTGGAACCAATGTTTTGTGGAACCGATCATGTATTCAGAATGTGTGTTTTTCTGTGGTGGTACACATCTCTTGTGGTATGCTTAGATGAGTAAGCATTGGGATGTGGGACCAATGATTCGAGCCTCAATTGGGTTTGAGCCCCAACCATGGCGGACATGGGGGAAAGGTGGACACCTATGTGGGTTAGAGTCCCATACGGTGAAAGATACCCTAGGTGGGTTAGAGTCCCATACGAGTGATGGTTCTTAAAAGTGGGTTAGAGTCCCATAGGGGAACCGGATATCCACCGCGAAAGTAGAATCATACAGACATGCGTGAACCAAGCCTTGGCCTAGACGTAGGTCCGGTTGGGGATCGATGTTGCGTGAATCTGAATAATGATCGTGGTTGAGTTATGAGAACTCAGATGCATGTTGCCATACAATTGCGAGATAGTTCCCCATCGCTCAAGTCTTCGTTCCCTTGTTGACTTGAGTTGGATATGAGTTGAATATTGATTAGAACCCTGTAGAGCCGAGTGGACCCATAGGATAGGAGAACTCACTGAGATTATTATCTCATCCCATCGTTGTTGTTATTTTTCAGGTATTCTTTACAGGTTGAATCTAAGAGAAACTGTTATGGATGTTTCAAGGGTTGCTGTTTTGCATAATCTTCCGCTGTGGATTTGTGTGCAATGAAGATATTGCACATAGTTCTTAGATTTTTTTTTTTGCATTATTGTATAACATGTTCCATTGATGTTTTTAGTTTGGACATGTATATATATTGATGCCATTAGGCACTTATATTGTGACAGTACCAAGATTTAACACTTGTATGATATTATTCTAGATATATATTATACGGGTTGTTACATTGTCACTTATAAAAAGGCGCGCATTGCGTTAGAGTAGTAAACCTATTTTTAAGAAATATAGTATCTTGACTAAGTTGAAAAGTATTATAACCTAGATTTCTTAACCAAAAGAGGTCCTCACGAACCAGACTCTAAACTTATAAACGCGTCCGAAAATAGTTTTAAAATCTCTTTTCTTCTTAATGTTAAAATCTCCTAATGAACTAAACAAAGCGCTTTCGCTGTTTTTGAAATAGTTAAAAACAATTAAGTTTAAAAAGACATTGGACGACTTTCGATCTTACCCAACAGAATTGAAGTGCGGGAAAACTTAAGTTAAAAGTTAAAATAGCCCTTAAGTGTTTCTACGAACAATTGTACGGATTATCGGTTCAATTATGATCCTTACATTCTAACCTTATAAATTTAGTTAGACATGGTAAAGTAAAAGTGCATTAAAGTAAATAAAAGTAGTGCGAGTGCGGAAAGTAAATAAAAGTAGTGCGAGTGCGGAAAGTAAATAAAAGTAGTGCGAGTGCGAGAAATAAATAAAGTAAAAGCGAGTGCGAGGAAATAAATAAAGTAAAAGCGAGTGCGAGGAAATAAATAAAAGTAAAGCGAGTGCGAGGAAATAAATAAAGTAAAGCGAGTGCGAGGAAATAAATAAAGTAAAGCGAGTGGGAGGAAATAAATAAAAGTAAAGCGAGTGCGGGAAAATAAATAAGATAAAGACAAGTAATAAAAACCTGCTCCAATCGGAGGGTTGAATAAATTGCAAAGCGGAAATGAAAATGACGGCAGGATTAACTTCCTTCCAAAGTGCTCCAAACTCGATTATAGACTCTACCACAGACTCGATTACACAATTGTGGTAACACTCCAATGCGAAGCGGTTACCACTTTATAATACTGAATATATGCCTAAGTGAAACAAAGTTGCTCTGAGTTTGCCTCTGCTCTAAGTTTGGATGATTGTAAAAGTGAATTCGAGTTTCTATTTATAAGCAAGTAAAAAGATGGAAATGACTTGGATGCCCTTCAACTTGAAAATGGAGGGAAACTGTTTTCCTCTTGTGGCGCCCGCCACAAGGCCATGGCACCCGCCACAAGGCCAAAGTGAGGCGCCTTAGTGGATGTAGTGGAGAACGTGGGAGTTGAGGGAAGTTGAGCTTTGAACACGTCATGGCTTGGTCTGTGGCGCCCGCCATTGGGTAGGCCATAAGCACAAAATGCTGAATTTTAGGGTTTTTGGCTCTTTTTCACTCCTTTTCTCGATCGGGGCTCCGATTAAAGTAAAAACCTGAAAACAAAGGAAAACATACCAATAACACAACAAAATGATAATAAAACGACTAGAATGCATGTGAAATCGGAGTCGAAAATACGGTAAATTTTAGTGTTATCAAACTCTCCCACACTTAAACCTTTGCTTGTCCTCAAGCAAAACATTGAAAAGCTCATAAAAGAAAATTTTGTGTAAACGAGTGCTTCAGGTAAAAATTCTAAGTTCAAGTCGGGATGCGGTGATAGGTACTAACTGAGTGAACTAAGGGTATCATGATGACACTAATCCGCAAATACGGACATAAACTTCATTCCTATATTAACCAACCCATATTATCCCACAATACCTAGGCTTGCCTCTTCATCTCTTTTTGTGTCCTTTTCATTCAGGCGCAATCACATTAAACCCGTTATCCGTACATGCTTCATAGTAGAGTGGCCTGTTAGTGATTATGATCAGAGCTTGGGGTTTCTGGCACATAAACATGTGTAAACCCTTTTATTGGACCCCAACTGTAGTTGTGGGGGATCGGATCGTAATCCGCCCTACCGAGTTCAGTGTCAGATACCTCTGAACCAACTAGCAGTGGGTACTGCTTTTCTTTTTCTTTTTCTTTTTCTTTTTCTTTTTCTTTTTCTTTTTGTAGCAATTTTTTACAATTCTTTGGTTTAAATGACTTTGTGAGGGTCACCTATACCGGAGTTGCCTTTTTGCTTTTTTTGTTTTTGTTTTTCTGGATCGTTCACTTATTTGCATCGGTCCCCTACGTAGAGGATGTGTAGGTCGGAGCTGACTGCTGAGATAAACTACTAAGGACTTATACAGAAATGATGATTAAGGCCGTGGTATATGGGGTTTCGGGAATGATTCCTATATTTACGAGGCTTATGGTGCTAAAACAAATACTGATGTTTCACAAAGTTCTCCCAAGTCACCGCATCCTTACTTAAAACATGTCTTTAAAACCTGAAGACTTTCGGAATAACACTATTTTCTTTTGCAAAAATTTTTTTGGTGGGGCTAAAGGTATGGGGAGGTAGGATTGTACTAAAGATCTACTATATTTGGTGACTCGTCAGACTCATGCATTATACTAAAAAGCGAAATAGACAACTAAAAAGAAATAACAAATAAATAAACTATCTAAAAACAACAAAGAAAAAGCGATAAAGGAAAAAAAACGAGAAAAGCAAATAAAGAAAAGAAGATAGAGTCTCCTCCCACACTTAAATCGAACATTGTCCCCAATGTTTCGAAATAAGATAAGGAAGAGTTACCTGGCAACCTATTGCTGACCACTAGTGCCATCGCCATCCTGAGGTGGACGACGGGATCGGGTACGACGACGGTCTCTCTGATCCATCCTCGCCATCAGGGCATCCTGAGCGGTCCTCACGTCTCGAAGGTGACCTAAAATGGTACCCTGAGTGTTTTCAATTAGTGCCATGTGCCTCTGGTGGTAGTTTTGTTGACGGGCTTGTGTATCTGTGATCGTTTGTAGGGACTGTAGAACAGTGTCATAGGACCTGTCTATCCTCTGCTGCGATTCTTGCATGAAGTTCATATTATCCGTCATTTGTTGCTGGATGGTAGAGAGGAGGTCGTCACGCCTTTTCTCTCTAGCCATGTGGTCACGCCACATCTCCTCTGTAATATAGAAGTCAGGAGTGGTACCTGCAGAAGAAGAAGATGGTGCGGTGTGTGGTGGTGAAGGATGATGGGGGGACACATGTGGTACAGGAGATCTCTCTCTCTCTGATCATATTCATCATCAGTGTCATGTCCCGCCTCATCAGGAATATTAGGAGGAAGAGGACCCAAAACAGGTGGGGCATCTAAAGCGTAGGTCCAATTCCTTTCATCTCGTACATCTGTACGTCTAGTGCACGGTAAAACAACAAACGGGATGGCTACGCCAAGAACCATAAGCATATAGCCTCCTTCTCTCCTCGAGCGACACAATTTCATGTCTCTCAGAAATTTTAGGTTAATTGTGCGAGGAGGTAAGGGTTCTAGGGTAGCCATCTCATCGTTCAGGTTAAGCGCCCGAGCAATAGATGTAATCAATCCACCAAAAGAAATCGGTCCCGCTTTATTCACAGTTAAAATCATATGAGCAAGCATGAACGGGACCAAATTAATATGTCTATTTGTGAGGCTTCCTTGTAAAAATAGAAGCTCTCTAGCATTAACCTTATTTGGATTCTCTCGGCCAAAAATAGTGCATGCCAACAGATATCTAAAAACTCTGATGGCCGGGTTATGGATAGTTGAGGCAAGAACTCCTTCAAAAGAGTTTATGGAAGTATTTGATAAACGCTCCCAGAAGGAAAATACCTCAACAGACCATTCGGAATCCAAAGGGGCCTCACAAATAGCACCTTCCCCATGAGGGATCCCTAACAAGCTGGCTAGTTCGTCGGTACTGAATTGGTATTCAACAACAAACATTCTAAATTTGACAGTACCAACTGTACTAGCAGTGTTAGGGTTGACAATATAAATTAAGGAACTCAAAAATTCAATTGTCATCCGCTCATAGATAGGTTCTTTATTGGAAAAGAAATTATGCAAACCTAAATTATCTAATAAATGAAATATGCTATGATAGATACCTAAAGTGTATAGACAATCTTCGTCAACATACCTTGTCGGGAGGATTTCCCGATTTTGCAACCGTTCAATAATTTTTCTTTGCCGATCCCCCGGTTTCCCTCCTCGAAGAATGAATCCGTTAAACTCCATTTGAAAGCTCTTGGACAGTGATGAAGAAGATGAAGTGGTTTGTGAAAAGGTTGGATTTTTATAAAATCCGACGGATGAAATCGAAAATGGAAAGTGGAATAATGATTTGTGTGGTGTGATGGTTAGAAAAGTATGAGCTTTTTGTGGGTTCAAGGATGTTTTTCCATGGTGAAAAAATGGGTTTGGGAGGTTGTGAGTTGCAAAAATGGTGAAGGAAGGGGTTCTGCCCCGACCATTTACAGACGCTGTGGCGGGCGCCACAAGTCCTATGGCGGGCGCCACAAGGCAAAATCTGGCTGGGCCAGATTTTGGTCTTTTGGTTTGGGCTTCTCTTGTCTTTTGGCTTTGAGGGGTCTGGATAGCATTTGTCTTGTGATTCTCCTAGTATCTTTGACTTGCATAATTTTATAAGAGTAAAAACAAAAAATAAAAGTGAAACAAAAACAAAAATTAAATATAAATAAATAAATAACTGAAAAATTAAAATGCAAATAAAATAAACATAAAACATATGTAGATAAAAATAGAAATACTAATATGTAGTTTATATAATATTCCAAATGCGATAATGTAAGATGAGTTATGTAAATACGAGAAATATAAAAAATGAGATAAAATAAGATTAAGTGGTGAGATCATATAGTGGGGATGTCATCTTCCTGAGAGGAACCACGGAGCATGGCTACTTCTTGCTTGAGTTCTGCGATCTCCTGATATAGACAGTCGGCTTCAGTAGCATGGGTGAGATCAGACACTCCCATCTGTAAGGTCAGCCACCTCTTATCTAAGCGCTGCGATCTCTCTACGACACTCAGCAATCTGAGTGCGGATGTCGGGTGTCTGCAATGAAAGATTATTAGAGAAAACAGTGATTCTAGGAGATGGTGGTGTAGGTGGGTATTCGGCAATGGGTGGCGATCTCGGCTCGATACCCAGTGCCTCCATACAGTGCTGATCAGGATAACGTGTGGGTGCCATAGGGCGCTGATACAAAGCGATGTAGCGCTCCCTCTGAGCATTATCTCTATAGGCCACATGCATGTCATCAAAATCCTGCATCCTGTAAAGGTTAAGAAAGTGATCCTGAAAATACAAACCATTCAAATCTTAGTCTCAATGCAAAATATGATAAATAAAATAAAATAAAAAATAAAAGTAAATAAATACGAAAAAGTAAAATGAAAGAAAAACCATGGGTTGCCTCCCACGCAGCGCTTGTTTAACGTCATTAGCTTGACGATTAGAATTTATACACCTGTAGTAGTAGGAATTGGTGGATCAATCAGGTTGTGGCTCGAGTAGTATGCTGGAATGTCTCCTCCTTCGTAGAGCTTCAGTCTTTGTCCATTTACAATGAATGGACTACAGGTATCGTTCTTGATTTCTACGGCTCCGGATCTCAGAATCTTGGATACTTCGAAAGGACCAGTCCATCTTGAACGTAGCTTTCCAGGGAAGAGTCGTAACCTAGAGTTAAAAAGGAGAACAGGATCGCCTATATTGAAGTTTTTCTTTACTATTCTTTTGTCGTGATAGGCTTTGTCCTCTCTTTATATATTTTTGCATTCTCGTAGGCAGATTGCCTAAGTTCTTCTAGTTTATGAATGTCTAGGGTACGCTTTTCTCCAGCGGCTAGGTAATCTAAATTCAAAGTTTTAATGGCCCAATAGGCTTTATGCTCTAATTCGAATGGTAAGTGACATGATTTTCCATAAACTAATTGATAAGGAGTAGTTCCTATAGGGGTTTTGAAAGCGGTTCTATAGGCCCATAACGCTTCTTGAAGCTTCTGAGACCAGTCTCTCCTAGAAATAGAAACAGTTTTCTCTAGGATTTGTTTTATCTCCCTATTAGATACTTCTACTTGGCCACTAGTTTTTGGATGGTATGGTGTTGCTACTCTATGCCTAACTCCATATTTTCTTAAAAGTTTGTCAAATATTCTCGATATAAAGTGTGATCCTCCATCACTTATGACTAAACGTGGTGTTCCAAATCTAGGGAATATATAGTTTTTAAATAATTTGATTACTACCCTAGTGTCGTTTGTGGGTGCAACTATAGCTTCAACCCACTTAGACACATAGTCTACGGCTACTAAGATATACCTGTTTCCTAAGGATGGTGGAAAAGGTCCCATGAAATCTATACCCCATACATCAAAGAGTTCTACTTCCTGAATGTTTCTTAAGGGCATTTCATCACGTCTTGAAATGTTTCCAGTGCGTTGGCATGTATCACATTTGGCAATGCAAGCATAGACATCACGCCACATGGTAGGCCAGAATAGGCCAGCTTGAAGAATCTTGGCGTATGTCTTAGTGGTGCTCGCATGTCCACCATAAGGTGCAGAATGACAATGCTCGATAATACTATTTACTTCTTCTTCTGGAACGCAACGGCGAAAAATGCCATCTTTACCCCTTTTGAAAAGGAGCGGTTCGTTCCAATAGAAGTTTCTCACATCGTGGAAGAATTTCTTCTTGCGGTGGTAGTCAAGATCAGGGGGTACTATATCAGCAACTAGGTAATTAACGAAATCTGCATACCAGGGCACGTTACTTATTGCTAAGGAATTCTGGGAATGCTCATAAGGATCTAGGTTATCAACTTCAATGGTTTCTACTCTAGCGATCAGTCTATCATAGGCAAAATCATCATTTATGGGTATTAGTTCTAGTTTTAGATGTTCTAGCCTAGAAAGGTGATCGGCTACTACATTTTCAGTGCCTTTTTTTCTCTTATGTCTAAATCAAACTCTTGTAGTAATAGAATCTATCGGAGTAACCTGGGCTTGGCATCTTTTTTACTTAATAGGTAACGAATGGCAGCATGATCGGTGTAAACTATAATTTTTGTTCCTACTAGATAAGATCTAAATTTGTCTATAGCGAAAACTACAGCGAGTAATTCTTTTTCAGTTGTTGCGTAGTTAAGTTGGGCAGCATCTAGGGTTCTACTGGCATAATAAATAACATGTAATTTTTTATCTTTCCTTTGTCCTAGAACGGCTCCAACCGCATAATCACTAGCATCGCACATTATCTCAAAAGGTTCTGACCAATCAGGTGGTTTCATAATGGGTGCTGATACTAATGCTTGCTTTAAAAGATTAAATGCGTCATCACATTTTTCATTGAAAATGAATTCAGCATCTTTCATTAAAAGTCCGGTTAAAGGTTTAGTTATTTTGGAGAAGTCCTTAATGAAACGCCGGTAGAATCCAGCGTGTCCAAGAAAGCTTCGGACTTCTCTGATGGTTTTTGGTGGTTTTAGGTTTTCTATAACTTCTATTTTGGCTTTATCTACCTCTATACCTTTTTCAGAAACTATATGTCCTAAAACTATTCCTTCGGTCACCACGAAATGACACTTTTCCCAATTTAGCACGAGGTTCACCTCCACGCATCTCTCCAGGATTTTCTCAAGGTTAGCAAGACAATTGTGGAAATCAAATCCGCAAACCGAGAAATCATCCATAAACACTTCCATGATACCATCTAGGTAATCTGCAAAGATTGACATCATGCAGCGTTGGAAAGTAGCTGGGGCATTACAGAGGCCGAACGGAATTCGTCTGTAGGCAAAAGTTCCATAAGGGCATGTAAAGGTAGTTTTTTCTTGATCTTCGGGGTGGATAGGTATTTGGAAGAATCCAGAGTATCCATCCAGATAGCAGAAGTAAGAGTGTCTGGCTAGACGCTCCAACATCTGGTCTATAAATGGTAAAGGGAAATGGTCCTTCCTAGTTGCTTTATTTAATTTTCTATAATCTATACACATCCGCCATCCTCATTCTACACGTTTTGCTACATGTTCGCCTTTATCGTTTTGCACGACTGTGATGCCTCCCTTTTTAGGTACTACATGCACAGGGCTCACCCACTTACTATCAGAGATCTGGTAGATTATACATGCCTCAAGTAACTTAAGAACTTCCTTTTTAACAACATCACTCATTATAGGGTTTATTCTTCTCTGATGTTCCCTAGAGGGTTTTGAATCTTCTTCGAGCGAAATCCGATGCATGCATACGGATGGGCTTATACCTTTTAGGTCAGAGATATTATATCCTAAGGCTGAGGGATATCTTCGTAAAACGTCTAAAAGTTGGTTCGTTTCCTTTTGGCTCAAGGTAGCACTAACTATAACTGGACGGTTCATCTTTTTATCGAGGAACTCATATCTCAGGTTCTTAGGCAGTTCCTTAAGTTCTAAGGTTGGTTTCTTAGGGCATGGCATAGGATCTGGGCTAAGGGATAAACATTCATAAAGGTTATCATCGATGTAGGGTTTCTTAAAGTCATCATCTTCCCTTATGAGAGTTGATGGTAACTTAATTGTTTTTATAATTTCTTTTTGTTCTAATTCTCTAACACATTCATCAATGATGTCTAAGGCATAACACGAGTCTCCCATCACAGGTGCCATAAGAAATTTTGAAAGTATAAATTCTATTCTCTCGTCACCTACCTCAAATGTCAACTTTCCTTTCTTGACATCTATTATGGCTCCTGCAGTCGATAAGAATGGTCTACCTAGAAGGATTGGTATTTCATTGTCCTCTTTGATGTCCATGACAACAAAATCAGTAGGGATAAATAACTGACCTATCCTAACAGGAACATCTTCTAAAATGCCTATCGGATATTTAACAGATCTATCGGCTAATTGAAGAAATATTTTTAAATGTTGGTTTGGGTTCTCAGTAGCGAGACCTGCGAATTGTCTCTGTTGCACTAGTTGCAACAGGGATGGTTTAAGTTCAAAATTATTAGCTGGTATGGTTGGATTTACTATACTAGAACTAGGTTCTTCATTAGATGGTTGAGCGAAATCTTTAAGAGGTCTTTGGTTTTGATCTTCGGCCATAGCTCTCTTAATTCTATGAAAGAATAAACATGCGCGAGCGTAACGTTCAGGTTCCGCCAGAGGGTATACTAAGCTTAAACTTCCGGTACTACGAGTTCTTCGCATTGACCGGCGGGAAATAGCCTAAGTCTAAACGATATAACAACAGGAAAATGAAATTTGACGAAATTGGTCCCCGGCAACGGCGCCAAAAACTTGATGCGGTCAATAACTTGATGCGGGGTTCGCAAGTATACGAACGCGTCAGAGTAATATAAAAGATTGTCAAATCCACAGAGACCAAGTGTCAATCTATCGTTATCTATTGTTATGGTGTTTATCAAAGGCAATTAAAATAGGTGTTTTTTTTTTAGATTGTGCAATGAAAAGTAAAGTATTGAAATAAATTTAATTAATAAAGACAGGGTCGAATGTAATTCACGTAATCGATTGATAATCCAAGTACTTGCTAGTAGAGCTACTTATGGGCAGTGTTTCCTACTTTGAAAAGAACTAATTTAACAGGAACTGTCGCTTTCGCGTATTCAGAACCGAGTTGTACTCCCTAATCAAATCCTCTTATTGTCACTTATAAAAAGGCGCGCATTGCGTTAGAGTAGTAAACCTATTTTTAAGAAATATAGTATCTTGACTAAGTTGAAAAGTATTATAACCTGGATTTCTTAACCAAAAGAGGTCCTCACGAACCAGACTCTAAACTTATAAACGCGTCCGAAAATAGTTTTAAAATCTCTTTTCTTCTTAATGTTAAAATCTCCTAATGAACTAAACAAAGCGCTTTCGCTGTTTTTGAAATAGTTAAAAACAATTAAGTTTAAAAAGACGTTGGACGGCTTTCGATCTTACCCAACAGAATTGAAGTGCGGGAAAACTTAAGTTGAAAGTTAAAATAGTCCTTAAGTGTTTCTACGAACAATTGTACGGATTATCGGTTCAATTATGATCCTTACATTCTAACCTTATAAATTTAGTTAGACATGGTAAAGTAAAAGCGCATTAAAGTAAATAAAAGTAGTGCGAGTGCGGAAAGTAAATAAAAGTAGTGCGAGTGCGAGAAATAAATAAAGTAAAAGCGAGTGCGAGGAAATAAATAAAGTAAAAGCGAGTGCGAGGAAATAAATAAAAGTAAAGCGAGTGCGAAGAAATAAATAAAGTAAAGCGAGTGCGAGGAAATAAATAAAGTAAAGCGAGTGGGAGGAAATAAATAAAAGTAAAGCGAGTGCGGGAAAATAAATAAGATAAAGACAAGTAATAAAAACCTGCTCCAATCGGAGGGTTGAATAAATTGCAAAGCGGAAATGAAAATGGCGGCAGGATTAACTAAGGCGCCCGCCACAAGACCAAAGTGGGGCGCCTTAGTGGATGTAGTGGAGAACGTGGGAGTTGAGGGAAGTTGAGCTTTGAACACGTCATGGCTTGGTCTGTGGCGCCCGCCATTGGGTAGGCCATAAGTACAAAATGCTGAATTTTAGGGTTTTTGGCTCTTTTTCACTCCTTTTCTCGATCGGGGCTCCGATTAAAGTAAAAACCTGAAAACAAAGGAAAACATACCAATAACACAACAAAATGATAATAAAACGACTAGAATGCATGTGAAATCGGAGTCGAAAATACGGTAAATTTTAGTGTTATCAAATAGCTTGACCTTTTCTGTTCTTTAATCTTTTGGCTATTCCTAGAGCAAGTATTTGACTAATGGTTACATCATCAGAGTCCAAATCCTCTATATTTACTATGACAGTGGATTGATCCCTTTTCTCAATAGAGTTTTCATCTTTGTCAGCCAGATCACCAGTCATTCCTTCAGACGCCTCTTTGTATTTTGATTTTTCAGGAGACAGAGTAGATACATTCACATCAGATTTATTCAGGGGGTTTCAATAGTATTATCAGGTTAGGCCAAGGATGTGGAGACATCCGACATGCCATTAGTATTGGGTTCAATACCCAATGTCGCAACCTGAAAAAGGAGATGCGAAAAAACAACCGGCGAGAAAGAAATGACAGAAGAGTTGCCACCGTGCGTTATTTATCCCAAAGGAGGGAAAGGAAACGCTCGAAGTAAACCTGGAAAAAAAGGAAAGGAAAAGACAAGGTCTCGCAACCAAATCTTGGGTTCGGGAGTCGATTATGCGAAGGGAAGGTATTAGCACTCTTACGCATCCGTAGTACTCTACGGGATCCACTCTTGTTGTTCTTGTCTAAAGGGTGTGGGTTTATCTAATGTACTATTTACTAAAAAGGGGTCAAAAGAAAATGACTCGCACGGATGTCGCATCCACTGCATACGTATCTCATCTGAATATGAGAATCAGAGTCTTCGTAGCTCGGCTACCTATGGGTTAAAGAGGAGTGTGCTCGCTAAGACATCACGTCTTATGCCTACGTATCTCATCTGGAATGAGAATCAGAGCAAACCGTAGTTCGGATAACTACGGGTTAAGGGTTGTGTTTTTTAGATAAACGACGTTACTACGCAATCTATCGGATGCTCGACCTTTGGAGACTTACTCGCCTGTAGTAGAAGGAGTTAACGTGTTCTTAAGAGAAGAAAAATAAATGAGTTTGTTTGTGTTTTAGGAATGCTCATGCAAAAAAGGAAGTCCTAGACGAAGGAACAGTGCTACCTTAATTGACATGCAAACGAGAGACTATACGAAGCCTAGCAATCCTATGGGGAGACGATCACACCATACAAAATAAACATGCATAAAGTAAAATGCCAACAAGGGGGTTCAAACATATATGGGTAGGGCTTTAGTCAAGAGGGGTCATATCAACCTCGACAAACAAGCCATGGAATAGGTAATCAAATGGGCTCTTAACCACTGACATTGAACGTCAGGGTGAGCAGATCAAAAGGGTAATGAGGATAAGACCTCATAGCTCTTAACCCTGGACAGGGTGAGCTCATGACAAAAAGTGGGGATTCAAAAAGGTGGAACCCTCTCCACTGACTGACCAGACAAAAGATCTTGGGCTTTTGTTCTGAAGTATCAGCATGTAGTGCGAGCATAAAGAACGACACACTGAATAACGGGGGATCCCTTTTATCCGTCAATTGCCTCTTCGTGGAGGTCTTTAGCACTGGTGCCTCCTTTTGGAGGTCTTTGGGCACAAAAGTAAACAAACAAAAGAAAACATTGCCTCCTATCGAGGTCTTCCAGCTAAGAAAGCGGTAAAATGCGGGAAAGATAAAGGGATCAAGAGGTCTACCACACGGATAAAGATCTGAAGTAATAACAGCTAAAGAAATAAGAAACCCAAAGATCTCTCGAGCTGGCACCATCAAAGAAAGCAAGTCAATACATGTAATCGGAATAAATCTCCAAATGGTATCCCACAAATAAAGTGGAATGCCAAGCAAGCTATCCTTTCAGGAGTCATGTGAGCCCTCACAAAAAACTCAACAAACAGGTTAGAGTGACAAGATGGGGCGCAATCAAGAGTTGCCCCAAATCAAAATGTAACCACATGAATCATGCCATTAAAATTCACAAAAAAGAGCTCACAAAAAGCAACCAAGTGTAGGAGGCCTAAACCTCTTGTCAAACACATGCATCAAAAGGGTATCAAAATTCAAAGTCAGGGGGCAAGGATCCACACATCAAGACATGACATACATACTAAAACATGTGCCCACATGCAAAACCTAACGATACAGACTCTTCCAAATTCACCCATAATACCTCATACATTCAGAAATTTCAGGTTGAAAGTATAAAGTAGTGGAAATAGGGCATACCTGATTGGGGAGGATCGATTGAAATTGAATTGCACCGTTGGCTTTGTAGAACAATCTTAGGGTTTATATGAGAGGGAATTGGTTCTTTGCAGATGAGTTCCCTTCAGTCTCTGGAGGTTGCTCTGAATTAGTTAGAATCTCCTAGGGTTTTTCCACTGAATTTTTTTTAATTTATAACCTGATTTTCGTGGCTTTGTGGGCTCAAAAGAGAGAGGTCAAAGTCCAAGATTTTTCTGTTATATTTTATTTATTTATTTATTTTTTATTTATTTTTTATTTTTTTATTTTTTATTTTTTTTCAAAACGCGTGGGCTTCGCCTAGCGAACATGACAGTTCAAGAAATTCCTCTGAGCGTAGGTGATTCTGGTGGCTTTTCTTGGGACTCGCTAGGCGACCCATTCTGCTCGCCTAGCGAGCATGACAGCTCATGAACAAACTTTTGCTCCTTCAAGATTAACGTTTTGACTGATGAATAGACCCCATTTGAATATGTTGGAAGTATCTCAAGCCATTCCCTTATGTTGACTGATCACCCAGATAGGATCCACAAAGTGTCTTGGATGATATTCAAGCTTTTTGGATCTAATTCCGATTGACATGATGAAATGCAATATGAAATGTTACATGATCTAAAAATGAATGCATGAATGAGGGGGGCAAATTTTGAGGTATTACAGCTGCCCCTATTCAATCAACTAGAGACCCGAAAAGAAGATAGCAGCGGCTTTCGCACTTTCGAGGTATCAAGGGATTGAATACAATAAAAGCCCGAAAATTTGCACTGAAGTAAAGTGAAGTAACAATGCCTGTCAGAATCGGCAAAGAGGTGGTCTTGAAAGAAGAATCCGTCTGGTACGGTGAGAGTCAGTCTGAATATCGAAAAAGAATGTTAACCTGGATACCAAAATAAATGGTAACACAGAAATAAACATGGCCTGAATGCCGCTCATCAGTCTGAATACTGGAAATGACTTCGATTTGAGCATCGGAAGATATGAGATTATTAATATCGGTCTGAACACCGAGAGGCTGGCCTGAATGCCACAAGTTGCGTCGACCTGAATGTCGGAAGCTTCTTCGATCTGAACATCGGAAAACTGGCCTGAATGCCACTTCGATCTGAATATCGGAGAATTGGCCTGAATGCCACAAGTTGCATCGACCTGAACGTCGGGAACTTCTTCGATCTGAACATCGGAAAACTGGCCTGAATGCCGCAAGTTGCATCGACCTGAACGTCGGAAACTTCTTCGATCTGAACATCGGAAAACTGGCCTGAATGCCGCAAGTTGCATCGACCTGAACGTCGGAAACTTCTTCGATCTGAACATCGGAAAACTGGCCTGAACGCCATTTCGGTCTGAATACTGGAAACTGGCCTGAATGCCACTTCGGTCTGAATACCGGAAACTGGCCTGAATGCCACAAGTTGCATCGACCTGAATGTCGGAAACTTCTTCGATCTGAACATCGGAAAACTGGCCTGAACGCCACTTCGGTCTGAATACCGGAAACTGGCCTGAATGCCACTTCGGTCTGAATACCGGAAACTGACCTGAATGCCACAAGTTGCATCGACCTGAATGTCGGAAACTTCTTTGATCTGAACATCGGAAAATTGGCATGAATGCCACTTTGGTATGAATATCGGAAAAACTTCATGCCTGTCAGCATCGGCAGAAATAGGGAAAGATAATAGAGGCGGCGCATGGGCCAATGACACTTGCTTGGGATAATAAAGGTAAGTCATTGAAGGAGAATTGCGACCCAAAGCGCAGCGGAAATTAAAATTTCTCCTTTAGAGATCCTTACGAATGGTCATGATCAGTGATAGAATATTTACCTCTTATGACGGTTGAAACCTTTGGTGAAGATCTCTTCTGACAATCAAAACCCTTTGATGCAGATCTCTTGTGACGATCAAACCCTTTGATGCAGATCCACTAAACGATCACGAACGTTGAACGATGACAACGTCTCTACTCAGTCCACACGAACGGTTTCCTTCAATCTCAGTGCTAGCTGGTACGAATGAAGGCTTTGAGTAAGAGAGAGAGAGAGAGTGAAAACGAAAAGAATGCAACCGCAAATTTTGCTTCTGCACAAGGGTTCTATTTATAGAACCACTTGTGTGGGCTTCAAGCTAAAAGCCCACTTAAGTGTATTTTGGCCCATATCTTATAATATGCCCAAAATCACTTAAGCCCATGGTATCTTACCATATTTCGTATTCTACTCAAGTACACCGTACCTTACGATGTTCCATAACTCACTTAAGGGCACCGTACCTTACGGTATTCCTTAGTTACTCTATCTCTCATCAATCCGTCCTTTGTGTGTGACCCTGTAGGTTTTCGTGACGTTGGCAATTATATTAAATCACGTATTTAACATAATAAACAGTGAGAGGTATCTAGCAACACATCACTGCTACCCAAGACACGAAAATGTCATGTGATCTGACAAAACCTTCTGTGATAATACTTATGTGTATAATTACCCTTTTGCCCTTATGTCTATATTGAACACAAGGCATAGACCGTGTCATCCTTGTCCAGTTCAATATTGGGCCCATAGACATTTATCCTGTTATGCAGGATGGGCAAATTCCATCTAGGTCACTCATGTCCCTCAGCATGCTTCGTGGAGTACCCATCAACTGTCTTTATGGTTATCCAGTTACGGACAACGTTGGATCAGCAATAAAGCACTCGACTCTACATCTAGGATCCATAGTGGTTTCAGGTCGAAGAGTGGAATACACTATTATCACCATGAGAATAACTTATGACACCTTGCATAACTTTCTATATAGTATTCTCATAGCGGGTCAATCCGGTATAAATATTACTCCTAATATTCATACCTACGTTTAAGACTTGATAACTCTTTATCCATGATCCATGAGATGTGATCATCAGTCCACAAACATAATAGTCTTAATGCTTTAATGTTATCCCTCTTCACACTAAAGCTCGACTACGGATACTTTAGGAATAGTGTCCTTATGTTTAATGTGTTCTCATGATTAAGTCACACTTAATACATTAAACGGACTATCTATTCCAGGGACTTTATTAATCAACCATAATAAAGAGAATGCCTTTTATTATTCGATACAAGTACCAAAATGTATTGGCCTCTAGGGCTTACACCAACAATCTCCCACTAGCACTAGAGCCAATCAGGCATACCCCGTATGCCCATTGATCTAGTATGGCCATTATGCTTCTGCTGCGCAATAGGCTTTGTCAGTGGGTTAGCAACATTGTCATGTGTAGGTACTTTACATGTTTTCATTCAACGTCTAAGTATGTGTTTGGATCGTTGGTGAGATCTAGGCTCCTTAGCTTGTGCGATAGCACCATTGTTATCATAATAGAGACCAATGGGATCCACAATGCTAGGGACTATGCCAAGTTCACTAATGAACTTTTTGATCCAAACAACTTCCTTTGCTACACTTGAGGCGGCAATATACTCGGTCTCGATTGTAGAATCAGCAGCTGTATCTCGCTTTGAACTTTTCAAGCTCACAGCGCCACCATTTCAGCAAAACACATAACCATTGGAATCATTCATATTAAAGCGTCTCAGCACCTTGTCTATGTATTCTGACTCAGGCCGAGCATTTTATGATCTATCTCTATAGATTCTAATTCCTAATATATAGGCTGCTTCACCTAGGTCCTTCATAGATAAGCATTTCCCCACCCAAGACTTTGCTTGTTGCAGGGTAGGGATATCGTTTCCAATAAGTAATATGTCATCTACATATAATACCAGGAATACGATCATGCTCCCACTAACCTTCTTGTAGACACAAGGCTCATCTTCGTTCTTGATGAATCCATACAGTTTTACTGTTTCATCAAGGCGAAGATTCCATGAGTAGGTCACAGGCTCATCTTGATCCATGAGTAATACATCACCTTGATCAGATATCCATATATCTCAGGTAGGTGACGTATCCTGCCTGACCTACGCTGGCCTTGTTCTACTTAAGCAGGTTGCTCTTACACAACCACTTGTGTTTCCTGCTCTAATTCCTCCATAGGTGTATCGATAATTTGTGATTCTTGAATTTCTTCAAGTTCTACTTTCCTCCCACTGATTCCTTTGGAAATAAAATCCCTTTCTAGGAAAACTCAAGTTCGAGCGACAAACACTTTGTCCTCTGAAGGATTGTAGAAGTAATACCCTCTTGTTTCTTTAGGATACCCCACAAATAAGCATTTGTCAGATTTGGGCTCAAGCTTAGTTGAAACTTGTCATTTCACATAAACCTCGCAACCCCAAATCTTTATGTAAGACATATGTGGTTTCTTATCACTCCATATCTCATATGGTGTCTTATCAACCTTTTGGATGGAATACGGTTAAGTGTGTAAGCTGTTGTCAATAGTGCATGTCTGCAAATGGAGTTTGGAAGATCGGCGTGACTCATCATGGATTTAACTCATTAGGTTTCATCCTTTTAGTATTAATGTTATAAGTTGGCATTATGAGATCAAGGACATATAGTCCATTGCTCATTTGTGCAGTAGCATAGAATATATCATTCAAATAAATTGAGCAACAATTGTTCTTTATTATAAATGAAAAACCAAACTTGTCCAAACAAGAAATGGAAATAATATTCCTGCTAATTGCAGATACATAATAACAGTTCTCTAACTGAATTATAAAACCACTAGGTAAAGTTAATAAGATCCTACGACTAAAGTAGCAACCTTTGCTCCATTGCCATCTCGTAGGTCAACTTCACCTTTTGCCAAATCTCTACTCCCTTTCAGCCCCTGCACATTTGTACAAGTGTGAGAATCGCATCCAGTATCTAATACCCATGATGCAGAAGTAGATGAATTAATAACAAAAATACCTGAAGTTGAAGTCTCTACTCCATTCTTCTTATCTTCCAGGTACTTTGGGCAGTTTCTCTTCCAGTGTCCGGTCTTACCGCAATGGAAGCAGGTGCCTGCCTTTGCTATGCCTCCACTAGGCTTCAAAGCAGCAACGGTGGGTCTGGGTTTGGCAACTTCCTTGCCTTTCCCTTTATCACCCTGCTTAGTGGGCCTTTTGTTCTGTCTCTTTCCATTTCCGATCATCAGAATGGACTTCCCTCTTGACTTCAGATTCTGCTCGGCAGTTCTTAACATGGCGAGCAGTTCAGGAAGAGATTTGTCCATATTATTCATATTGAAATTTAGGACAAATTGACTGAATCCATCTGGCAACGATTGCAAGATCAAATCAGTTGCAAGTTCCTTTTCGAGGGGAAAACCCAATCTCTCAAGGTTTTCCACATACCCAATCATCTTGAGTACATGGGGACCTACAGGGGCTCCCTCAGCTAACTTGCTTTGAAAAAGGGCTTTTGAAACTTCAAACCTCTCATGCCTTGCTTGCTCTTGATAGAGCAACTTCAGGTGTTCGATCATATCGAACGCTGACATGTTCTCATGTTGCTTTTGCAATTCTGAGTTCATGGTAGCTAGCATGAGACAAGCAGTTTCATTGGCATCATCGACATGCTTCTTATAAGCATCTCTTTCTGCCTTAGGTGCAGAACTAGGAGGTTCCTCTTCAGGAACAGGTGTCTCCAAGACATACAGCTTTTTATCATGTTTGAGGACAATCCTCAGGTTTCGGTGCCAATCCAGAAAATTTGTCCCAGACAATTTTTCCTTGTCAAGGATTGATCGCAAGATGTTGTTAGAGGTGTTTGCTGTCATGGTTATCTACATAAGGATTAAGAAAATATAAGTATCATTAACATATTTAATTAGGCCTTTAATCAAATATGCTCCCACTATTTTACTCAAAACAAATGACCCTCATCATTTGATTCGGAAAATCCCGTTGGAAGATTTTCTAGTGGGTCGAGATCCATATTTCACTTCGTTCTAAGTCCGCGTAGGCGGATTACGCAGAACTAGGTTATTTAGGTAGGAACTCCTTCCAATTGTATCTCATACAACTCTCGAATATTTCAATTGGGTGAATAACTCCTTATTCCAATCCATCATATGGATTATTCCCAACTCTTGCTTCTAAACATATATAAGAAAATTATAATCAAGTTTGACTCATCGTTTTAGCAGTTGGATATTACAATTATCCCATCACACCTTAACTAATACAAAACATGCACCTCGCGTAGGCGAAACCTACATATCCGATACCAGTCTTGATGAGTGCTAAAACTTGGAAAGCAAACACATATAATATTATTATAATTTGTTTAGTTAAGTTTGACCCATTGTTTTAACAGTTGGATATTACAATTATCCCATCGCACCTTACTAATATATAGATCATGCACCTCGCGTAGGCGAAACCTACATTATCCATTACTAGTCTTGATGAGTGTTAAAACTTGGAAAGCATATACTTAATATTTTAGTTTGAGGGAATTGCAATTGTTATGATCTCACCGGCTTGTTTATCATATAAATCGTCTCTCACATGCATCAACATACATTCACATACATTCACATGCATCAACATACATACACAATGAAACAGTTATGGCCCCTAGCGCAATTGTTCTCCCAAGCCAATGAGAGAACCTAAGCTAACCTAATAACGATCTAAGCTTCTCCAAGCAAGATCTTCAAGGTTGTCCTCCTTTAGTATTGAATTCTTCTCTAAGCTTCTCCAAGCAAGATCTTCAAGGTTGTCCTCCTTTGATCTTGAATTCTTCTCTTTCTTCATATCATTATTCTCCTTTGATATTGAATTCTTCTCTTTCTTCATATCATTACATTACAGAAGAAACTCATTTTACATACGAGGGTTTGAGATGAGAAAAAAAGTTACATTAAGAGATCAAAAGGAGAGGCACGACACGCAGGTCGTATTTTAAAAAACCCAAAATAAAATAAAGAAAGACTAAGGCCATAACTGATCACAACAAGGCAATAATAACAAACACATTATTATTATTAATTTTAATTCCTTTAATTAATTAAAACTAAATTAAATTTCGGCGACCGATCACACTACGCAGAGTTAGCCGGGGGTTCCGCTGCCCGGTCAGCGGACGGTGTTTTGCATGAACACAACCCTTGCGTAATCATAAAACAGGAACCCCATAATTTTGGCTCTGGGAGTGTGACGAGCGTCATAGGGCACGTTACGACCGTCACAAGTCAAAAACAGAAAAGCCTAAAATTCTGTGAGTGTGACGACCGTCACAAGACACGTGACGACCGTCACATGCTTGTTACGACCGTCATGGGTCTGTTACGAGCGTCACACGTCTAACGTAACAAACTTTGAAACATTCAACAGACGTGTTCCAAAAGCCCTAAATTGACAACTCCTTGACGGCACAACCCTTGCGCCGTCACCAACCCTAATGCGCCAATTTCAGACCGTCAAACACACCTCGATTATTGATTCAGTATGATTGATCAACAGGTCATTGCTTCACCATACTAATGTCGGATTCCGAAGCAAATGACCATTGATCGCTCAAAGGAAAACAATCATTTAGTGTTCGAGTGAATGAAACAGAAACAGTATATCACATATACCGTACTTTGCATTAGGATTACTTATATCATATATAAGTTGATCGGTCTCAATTGTGTAACCTATGGACGATCGATGTATCGCTGCTTCACCATACTAATGTCGGATTCCGAAGCATAGTCAACATCAATCATCCAACTCGTACACTCATGATGCCAAATTTAATTGCCCGTTTAATTAATTGATTCATTCTGTCTTTTAATCATATTAATACAGAAATTAAACACCTATCCGATTCATGGTTTCGTAAGTGGCTCTGATACCACTGAAGGAGAATTGCGACCCAAAGCGCAGCGGAAATTAAAATTTCTCCTTTAGAGATCCTTACGAATGGTCATGATCAGTGATAGAATATTTACCTCTTATGACGGTTGAAACCTTTGGTGAAGATCTCTTCTGACGATCAAAACCCTTTGATGCAGATCTCTTGTGACGATCAAACCCTTTGATGCAGATCCACTAAACGATCACGAACATTGAACGATGACAACGTCTCTACTCAGTCCACACGAACGGTTTCCTTCAATCTCAGTGCTAGCTGGTACGAATGAAGGCTTTGAGTAAGAGAGAGAGAGAGAGTGAAAACGAAAAGAATGCAACCGCAAATTTTGCTTCTGCACAAGGGTTCTATTTATAGAACCACTTGTGTGGGCTTCAAGCTAAAAGCCCACTTAAGTGTATTTTGGCCCATATCTTATAATATGCCCAAAATCACTTAAGCCCATGGTATCTTACCATATTTCGTATTCTACTCAAGTACACCGTACCTTACGATGTTCCATAACTCACTTAAGGGCACCGTACCTTACGGTATTCCTTAGTTACTCTATCTCTCATCAATCCGTCCTTTGTGTGTGACCCTGTAGGTTTTCGTGACGTTGGCAATTATATTAAATCACGTATTTAACATAATAAACAGTGAGAGGTATCTAGCAACACATCACTGCTACCCAAGACACGAAAATGTCATGTGATCTGACAAAACCTTCTGTGATAATACTTATGTGTATAATTACCCTTTTGCCCTTATGTCTATATTGAACACAAGGCATAAACCGTGTCATCCTTGTCCAGTTCAATATTGGGCCCATAGACATTTATCCTGTTATGCAGGATGGGCAAATTCCATCTAGGTCACTCATGTCCCTCAGCATGCTTCGTGGAGTACCCATCAACTGTCTTTATGGTTATCCAGTTACGGACAACGTTGGATCAGTAATAAAGCACTCGACTCTACATCTAGGATCCATAGTGGTTTCAGGTCGAAGAGTGGAATACACTATTATCACCATGAGAATAACTTATGACACCTTGCATAACTTTCTATATAGTATTCTCATAGCGGGTCAATCCGGTATAAATATTACTCCTAATATTCATACCTACGTTTAAGACTTGATAACTCTTTATCCATGATCCATGAGATGTGATCATCAGTCCACAAACATAATAGTCTTAATGCTTTAATGTTATCCCTCTTCACACTAAAGCTCGACTACGGATACTTTAGGAATAGTGTCCTTATGTTTAATGTGTTCTCATGATTAAGTCACACTTAATACATTAAACGGACTATCTATTCCAGGGACTTTATTAATCAACCATAATAAAGAGAATGCCTTTTATTATTCGATACAAGTACCAAAATG
The DNA here is from genome assembly GCF_024323335.1 of Lathyrus oleraceus. Taxonomy (NCBI): domain Eukaryota; kingdom Viridiplantae; phylum Streptophyta; class Magnoliopsida; order Fabales; family Fabaceae; genus Lathyrus; species Lathyrus oleraceus. Next base: position 119,525,129 of record NC_066582.1, read on the forward strand.
TATTGGCCTCTAGGGCTTACACCAACAGTCATGAACAATCTTCAGTCTGAGTACTGGAAACAACTTCTGGCTTATCACTTGGGATACCGAGAATGTTTTATGCTTTCATGCGTATGTTTGAATTTTTCAATGGCGTAATTCTCCATGAAAATGGAAATGCTACGCGATTTGGGAGGATGCAATGCAATATGATTCTACATGCAGGGATGCGAAACGCTGGGTAGAATGCCAAGCCGAGGCAAGGGAATCTTCTGGGGAAATGATCACCATCTTCTGGACCCTGGCAAGGCTGTTGGAGATGCACAACGCAAAGAACCCTGTGGGGAAATGACCCGCCACACGGTGTTCTAGCAATGACGAAATACCGAGACTTTGACTGGGGAGAGAACGGCACTAAAAACCTGCTGTTGGGGAAAGCGATAGTGGTTCTGGCAACCATAATCTACGAGAGAGACGACTTAGCAGGGGAAGCAAACACCGATACGGTACCGAGATTCTGCTTCAAGGAAAAAGACCATGGATCTGGCGTCGAGATCATCGATCTGGCATCGAACCCTGAGGAGCAACCGCTTCTGTTGGGAAGATACAGTCTGGCACTGTCAACTCCGTTGGGGATGTATAGTCTGGCACTGTCAACTCTCTGGGGAGTGTATATTCTGAAACAACCGCTTGGGGGAGGTACAACAGTGAGAGCCTGCCGGGGATCGAAGAATCCAATGCTCTGATCAGCTCTGCAGGGATAAGATACCAACTTCGACTGTTGGGGGAAAACATTCGCGATCATCGGCTAGGAACCTTAAGGAAATGCCCCGAGGGTACCTGTTCTGAATAGACGATCTAAAGCACTTAACATTTACAGTAATTTTAAATGTTTATTAAGCATGTACCTGTAAAGCTCTTATGTTTCATGATGCAATGTTTATCAAAAATTCGGACGTCATTTTTACAAACAAAACAGTAAAATGAAAATGAAAACAGAGATATACTGAATAACACGATTTTATTGATTGAGTGGCCTCTGAATAGGCATTTACATCCGGAAGCAATCCCTGGAAAGAGGTAATCGCACAAAAGATAAAAACAGAAATTAATCTAATGGCAATGTGAAATGGATTTCTATTGGGTTCCAATTCTGCTATGACTTGCTCGTCTTCAAGATCCTCCAGATGATCAACTTTCTGAAAAGAGTGATTGGACTGTTTCCTATCCTTCAAAAGTTTCCAGTCATTGACACGAGTGAGATTCAGAACTACTTAGAACGCAGTCATTCGTTTAATCCCTAACTTTTGCCTGGATCGCCCTTTTCGGGTTTTCAATCCACCGGGATACCCATTTTTGCCTAAGTTGCCTTTCAGGTTTTCAACTTACCGGGTGTACGATCTTTTCATTTTTAATCCCTAATTTTTTCCCGAAACTTTTCATTTTCTTGGTTCGTCGGGATGCCCATTTTTGCCTGAACTATTCTTTTTACTGTCCAACGGGTCTATTTTTTGCGAAGTATTTTTTAACTGCGTCTGAGTTCACAGGGGAAGTGAAGTTTTCACCATCCATAGTTGCAAGCATTAAGGCCCCACCATCAAAAACCTTGGTGACAATATACGGTCCATCATAGTTAGGAGTCCACTTGCCCCTGTGATCTGTCTGAGGAGGAAGGATCCTTTTCAACACCAAATCTCCGACCTAGAAGCATCGAGGACGCACTTTCTGATCAAAGGCTCTCTTCATCCGACTCTGATACAACTGCCCATGACAAATGGCTGCCATTCGCTTCTCTTTGATAAGACTCAACTCATTGAACCTTGTCCGAATCCATTCAGCTTCGTCTAACTTGACATCCAACAGGACTCTTAGAGAAGGAATCTCCACTTCAACAGGTAGGACTGCTTCCATACCATACACAAGGGAGTAAGGGGTTGCCCCGGTCGATGTACGTACTGAAGTACAGTACCCATGCAAGGCGAAGGGTAGCATCTCATGCCAATCTCTGTACGTAACGACCATCTTCTGCACAATCTTCTTTATATTCTTATTTGCCGCCTCAACAACACCGTTCATCTTAGGGCGGTAAGGGGAAGAATTGTGATGTTGAATGTTGAAGTTCTGTCACAACTCCTTCATCATTTTGTTGTTGAGATTAGAACCATTATCAGTAATGATTCTTTCGGGAATTCCATAGTGACAAATGATTTCTTTCTTGATGAAACGGGCAACCACATGTCTGGTGACATTCGCGAACGATGCTGCTTCGACCCACTTGGTGAAATAGTCGATGGCAACAAGGATGAAGCGATGCCCATTGGAGGCGGTCGGCTCAATCTTTCCAATCATATTGATGCCCCACATAGCAAAAGGCCACGGTGAAGACATCACATTCAAAGGATTTGGCGGCACATGTACCTTATCAGCATAAATCTGGAATTTATGACACTTCCGAGCATATTTGAAATAATCAGATTCCATGGTCATCCAGTAATATCCCGCTCTCAACAATTTCTTAGCCATTGCATGTCCGCCGGCATGAGTACCGAAGGAGCCTTCATGAACTTCCTGCATTAACATGTCTGCTTCGTGTCTATCCACGCATCTGAACAAAACCATGTCGAAGTTCCTCTTATACAGCACATCGTCTTTGTTCAAGAAGAAACTGCCTGCCAATCTTCTCAAAGTCTTTCTATCATTGTTGGATGTCCCTGCAGGGTACTCTTGATTCTTCAAAAAGTGCTTGAGGTCGTGATACCAGGGCTTGTCGTCAACTACCAGTTCAGCAGCAAACACATACGCGGCCCTGTCGAGGCGCATCACATCAATCTTGGGAGCGTGGTTCCACCGAATCACGTTGATCATGGAGGATAGAGTGGCAAGAGCATCTGCCATCTGGTTCTCATCACGAGGTATGTGATACAGCTTTACTGTTGTGAAGAAAGTCAATAGTCTTCTCGTGTAATCTCTATAAGGGACCAGATTGGGCTGGAGGGTGTTCCAATCACCATTCACTTGATTGATCACTAGAGCTGAATCTCCGAAGATGTCCAGAGTCTTGATTCTCAAATCAATGGCTTGCTCAATACCCAAGATACATGCTTCATACTCAGCTTCATTATTTGTGCATTCAAAAGTCAGACGAGCGGTGAAAGGCATGTGGGCACCTTTCGGAGTAGTAATGACAGCGCCAATTCCACTTCCTCTGGCATTGATAGCCCCATCAAACAACAAAGTCCACTTTTCGTCTGGATCAGGTCCTCGATTTCATGATGAATCATATCATGGAAAAGAGTCACCATCGCTCGTTGATATGTTGCTCCGGCATTTTTCAGACCAAACGGCATCACCTTGTAGCAGAAGGTGCCCCATGGGGTTATGAATGTTGTCTTCTCCATGTCTTCTGGTGCCATCTTAATTTGATTATAGCCAGAAAATCCATCCATGAAGGAGAATACCGAGAACTGAGCTGTATTATCCACCAAAACATCGATGTGAGGTAATGGGAAATCATCTTTAGGACTAGCTCTGTTCAGATCCCGGTAGTCAACACACATCCGTACCTTTCCATCCTTCTTAGGTACTGGAACGATATTTGCAACCCACGACGGATAATTTGTGACTGCTAGAAACCCTGCATCCAACTGTTTTTGCACTTCTTCCTTTATCTTGACAACCATCTCTGGTCTTGTTCTTCTGAGCTTCTGCTTGACCGGAGGACAACCTTCTTTGAGAGGCAAACGGTGTACCACAATATTTGTGTCAATCCCTGGCATGTCCTGATAAGACCAAGCGAAGATGTCAACATATTCTTGCAGCAATTCAATCAGCCCCTTCTTCACATCGTCTTCCAAAGCAACCCCTATCTTGATTTCTCTCTTGGCGTCCTCGGTGCCGAGATTAATCACTTCAACAGACTCTTGATGCGGTTGAATGACCCTTTCCTCCTGTTTTAATAACCTGGCAAGTTCTTCAGGGAGTTCACAGTCTTCATCACCCTCTTCTTCAGCTTGAAAGATTGGATTTTCAAAGTCGAAGCGAGCCATAGCAGAACTGTTATCAATAGGACCCGGTGATGTGCATCTGCATGAGTGATGGTATGTGCTTATGAGTGTGAACAAGGAATGAAAACTAAACAAAACATTGCCAAATATATATATTTTTTATTTTTGAAAACTGCAAATATTGAAAGACAGTGAACAAAATATTTGAATGCAAAAAGACGTCCTTTATTTATGATAAAAAATGCCGGTATTCGCATAGATGAGCCTTACAATGAGTCATTACGCCCTGGGCGGAACGTAAGACTTGGATATGCATGAATAAATAAAGAAAAATACTCCTTCAGAAAAGTGACTTGGACAATCTCCTCAGAAGACCAATTGTTGATGACTTCACCTGGGATCCTCGGACGCACCCAGTTATCGATGTCGCAATTGCTATCCCCATCTTCATCGTTGACCGCAGAGACCTGGCCATACTGAATGATACCAGCACTGGAGAAAGTAATCGGCCCCTGACGAGTCTGAAGTGTTGAAGTACACACATCCGAAACATCGGAATCAAGTTCAATTACATCATGGATTACAGAATCAGTAGGAATAACATCTGTGAATTCATCAGTAGCATCTTCAACCACTTCTTCCTCAACCCCTTCCGCAGACTCTTGGACAGACAAATCTTCAACCTGGAGGATACCTTTGTCGAGCAAGACCTGGATACCCTGTTGTAGCTTTAAACAACCTCCACTATGAGTAGCACAATCCAAACAACCCTTCCCACAACCGGGGAAAACATCGGCCTTCAACAAGTATCCCTTGATATCCGACAACGGAGTCTTCAGCTTCAACGTATCTTTGACGGATCTGGCTTCCCCTTCCATCATATTAACATTTTCACCACCATGTTGGGGCATGTGATTGTTGACGACATTCGGAGCCGGTGCAAGGTCGATGGCCTTTGAATCTATGAGGTCCTGAACTACGTGCTTAAAAGCTTTACAGTTCTCAATATTGTGGCCAGGTGCCCCAGAGTGGAAGCTACACCTAACGTTGGCGTCGTAACCCATCGGAAGTCTACCAACGGGAGGAGCCAGAGTGCGTAACTGCACAAGTTGTAGTTGTTGAAGACTAGAAAGTAGCTGAGCGTACGACATTGGGAGAGTGTCGAAACGCCGGTCCATCATCCTTTGCCTCTGTTGATAAGCGGGTCTGTTACCCGGTTGTTGTGGTTGGTACTGAGCTGGTTGACGCTGGGGTTGTTGTTGTTGTAATGGTGTTGCAGCTGGAATGGTCACAGCCGCAACATACGGTTGCTGATGATAGTTCTGAAAGTCATTCCTCCAGTTACCCCTGTTCTGATAAGAAGATATGGCACTTGCATCCCCTTCTCTCCTCTTCTATCCCTGAATGAACGGCTTCTTCACCCCTGATGAAGATCCACCTCTACTCTGGGTCTCGTATGTCTTCAGGTAATTCTCCACCCTCTCTCCGGTAGAGACTACATCAGCAAAGTTGGAGGCATTGCAACCCACCAGGCGCTCCAAGTAAGGTCCGGGCAGAGTGTTCATGAACATGTTAGCCATTTCCTTCTCCAACATAGGAGGTTGAACACGGGAAGCTGTCTCCCTCCAGCGTTGAGCATATTCCCTGAAGCACTCATTGCTTTTAAGAGACAGATTCTGAAGTTGAGTTCTGTCCGGAGCCATGTCTGCATTATACTAATACTGCTTCCCGAAAGCCTCAGCCAAATCCCTCAAGCAGCGGATGTGGGCTCTGTCCAGCCTCATATACCATTCCAGGGATGCCCCAGCTAGGCTATCCTGGAAAAAGTACATAAGCAACTTTTCATCGTCAGAGTATGCAACCATTTTATGGAAGTAGGCTTGCACATGGGTCTTCAGGCAAGAGTTGCCGCTGTATTTGTCGAATATCGGGACCTTGAATTTTGGTGGCACCCTCACGCCTGGGACCAATCCCAAGTCAGCAACGTCTACTCCCAGAGGATTCTGTCCTTCCACTGCCTTCAACCTCTCTTCCAGTCTCCGAAACATAGGGTCCATACCATGACTCATTCCAAAGTCTTCCTGAAGCAAGGGGAACTGATCCTCCTGGTCATTATGGACGGGTTGTTGACCGGAGGTGACATGTAGGATCGGGGTAGGCCCCGGTCCACTGGGTTCATTAACCTCTCCAGCTAGAGGATTAGTCAACGTCTCTGGTTGAGTAGTGGCGGGATTCCTCTGCATCATCTGCCTGAGCTCTTGCTGTCCCTGAGCCACCCCTTGAACCACATCCATGAACTGATTCATGCGAATCTTCATCTCGGCGAGCTCTGCTTGTAGGCTTTCCATTACTCTTTGGTGGTTTCTCCGGGTACCGTACCGGTGAATGCCTGAGTCAGCTATCCTGCTAGTGGAACATCAAACAAACTGAGAACACTGCGGCGGTACCTGTTATGCAAGACATGCGGATGGATATGAAAATGCAATGACATGTTTATCAATTCCAAAATGTATTCTACCTCCTTGATTCCGGTCTCACATTTGATAAACAGTATAAGAAGAAAACCCCGACTAGAATCAAGAAGAAGATATGAACCCCTGGGAATAGATAAACATGTGTTAAATGATATGAATGCAAATGATGTGATGTAATACAGTGACATGCAAATCAAGGTTGTTGTATCTGCTTGAATATCTGTTGGGTCGCATTGTCTGAAGAGAAACCCACTGAAGAATATAATACAAGATCAAAGCTCTGCTCCAGAAAACCGGGTTGGTTGGAGGTTAAGGTTTCCTGAATTTAGTCTGCCCCTCACTGGTAGGTTCTAAGAACAGAAGCTTGTCAACTTCGGCCCTTCGGTCGAGAATAATACGTTCACCACTGAAGGTTTGGCATTATTACGGGATAAAAGACCTCCACTGACTCCCCTCAACAGGACATCCTAATAGCAAGTTCCCAGTCTCGGGGTCCTCGGGTTGAGCAGCGAGAATGCGCCCACCAGAGCTAACATAAATGCGTCTCGGAGGAGAGGCCTCGACTGAGTTCTCGGAAAATGGTCACCAGAGTCGACGATTTCTAGAGGAACATCATGCCGTTACGGAACACCCGTAGGGCAGAATATATCCAAAAGAAACCTCGTCTGGGTGTGGGTCTTCATGAACGACTTAACGTAGCAACATGCCACACAAGCCTCATGACTATCCACTCTAAAACCAGTGTGTACACTCAAACCTGGGTAATGGGCTTATCTCTCATAGAACACCCCATCCCAACAAATAAACAAACCAACAGCAGAGCCAACAGATACAACAATGATATGTACATAATGCAATGAAGCAGGTAAATGCTGAAAAATAAATAACTGTACAAAAGAATGAACACCCAATAAACAAACAACCTACAAAAGCTAGGAGGGACTCGCTCAGGGAAACCAGGGTCCCCAGCAGAGTCGCCAGCTGTCGCAACCTGAAAAAGGAGATGCGAAAAAATAACCGGCGAGAAAGAAATGACAGAAGAGTCGCCACCGTGCGTTATTTATCCCAAAGGAGGGAAAGGAAACGCTCGAAGTAAACCTGGAAAAAAAGGAAAGGAAAAGACAAGGTCTCGCAACCAAATCTTGGGTTCGGGAGTCGATTATGTGAAGGGAAGGTATTAGCACCCCTACGCATCCGTAGTACTCTACGGGATCCACTCTTGTTGTTCTTGTCTAAAGGGTGTGGGTTTATGTAATGTACTATTTACTAAAAAGGGGTCAAAAGAAAATGACTCGCACGGAGGTCGCATCCACTGCATACGTATCTCATCTGAATATGAGAATCAGAGTCTTCGTAGCTCGGCTACCTATGGGTTAAAGAGGAGTGTGCTCGTTAAGACATCGCGTCTTATGCCTACGTATCTCATCTGGAATGAGAATCAGAGCAAACCGTAGTTCGGCTAACTACGGGTTAAGGGTTGTGCTTTTTAGATGAACGACGTTACTACGCAATCTACCGGATGCTCGACCTTTGGAAACTTACTTGCCTGTAGTAGAAGGAGTTAACGTGTTCTTAGGAGAAGAAAAATCAATGAGTTTGTTTGTGTTTTAGGAATGCTCATGCAAAAAAGGAAGTCTTAGACAAAGGAACAGTGCTACCTTAATTGACATGCAAACGAGAGACTATACGAAGCCTAGCAATCCTATGAGGAGACGATCACACCATACAAAACAAACATGCATAAAGTAAAATGCCAACAAGGGGGTTCAAACATATATGGGTAGGGCTTTAGTCAAGAGGGGTCATATCAACCTCGACAAACAAGCCATGGAATAGGTAATCAAATGGGCTCTTAACCACTGACATTGAACGTCAGGGTGAGCAGATCAAAAGGGTAATGAGGATAAGACCTCATAGCTCTTAACCCTGGACAGGGTGAGCTCATGACAAAAAGTGGGGATTCAAAAAGGTGGAACCCTCTCCACTGACTAACCGGACAAAAGATCTTGGGCTTTTGTTCTGAAGCATCAGCATGTAGTGCGAGCATAAAGAACGACACACTGAATAACGGGGGATCCCTTTTATCCGTCAATTGCCTCTTCGTGGAGGTCTTTAGCACTGGTGCCTCCTTTTGGAGGTCTTTGGGCACAAAAGTAAACAAACAAAAGAAAACATTGCCTCCTATCGAGGTCTTCCAGCTAAGAAAGCGGTAAAATGCGGGAAAGATAAAGGGATCAAGAGGTCTACCACACGGATAAAGATCCGAAGTAATAACAGCTAAAGAAATAAGAAACCCAGAGATCTCTCGAGCTGGTACCATCAAAGAAAGCAAGTCAATACAGGTAATCAGAATAAATCTCCAAATGGTATCCCACAAATAAAGTGGAATGCCAAGCAAGCTATCCTTTCAGGAGTCATGTGAGCCCTCACAAAAAACTCAACAAACAGGTTAGAGTGACAAGATGGGGCGCAATCAAGAGTTGCCCCAAATCAAAATGTAACCACATGAATCATGCCATTAAAATTCATAAAAAAGAGCTCACAAAAAGCAACCAAGTGTAGGAGGCCTAAACCTCTTGTCAAACACATGCATCAAAAGGGTATCAAAATTCAAAGTCAGGGGGCAAGGATCCACACATCAAGACATGACATACATACTAAAACATGTGACCACATGCAAAACCTAACGATACCCACTCTTCCAAATTCACCCATAATACCTCACACATTCAGAAATTTCAGGTTGAAAGTATAAAGTAGTGGAAATAGGGCATACCTGATTGGGGAGGATCGATTGAAATTGAATTGCACCGTTGGCTTTGCAGAACAATCTTAGGGTTTATATGAGAGGGAATTGGTTCTTTGCAGATGAGTTCCCTTCAATCTCTGGAGGTTGCTCTGAATTAGTTAGAATCTCTCTAGGGTTTTTCCACTGAATTTTTTTTAATTTATAACCTGATTTTCGTGGCTTTGTGGGCTCAAATGAGAGAGGTCCAAGTCCAAGATTTTTCTGTTATATTTTTTTTTTATTATTATTATTATTTTTTTTTCGTTTTTTTTTCGTTTTTATTTTATTTTATTATTATTATTATTTTTCAAAACGCGTGGGCTTCGCCTAGCGAGCACGACAGTTCAAGAAATTCCTCTGAGCGTAGGTGATTCTGGTGGCTTTTCTTGGGACTCGCTAGGCGACCCATTCTGCTTGCCTAGCGAGCATGACAGCTCATGAACAAACTTTTGCTCCTTCAAGATTAACGTTTTAACTGATGAATAGACCCCATTTGAACATGTTGGAAGTATCTCAAGCCATTCCCTTGTGTTGACTGATCACCTAGATAGGACCCACAAAGTGTCTTGGATGATATTCATGCTTCTTGGATCTAATTCCGATTGACATGATGAAATGCAATATGAAATGTTAAATGACCTAAAAATGAATGCATGAATGAGGGGGGAAAATTTTGAGGTATTACACCCAACACCTGAGAGATCAACACACGAATATTCTTATATATGTTGTCTATGTCTGCAACAATCATGTCGGATTTACTCAAAGTCGTAACAGACCTAGGTCTATTACTGGTTTCATAGGCTTCAACATCTACCATAACATTTGGCATAACATGACCATCTTTAGAAACACTAACATTAGGTTCAACACTAATGGGATTAAGATACAAACTAGTCATAGAATAGTGTTTCTTTACAGCAATAGAGGGTTTAAGAGTTTTTACATTTTAAGCAGTCATGGATGGAGAGGAAGATGTACTTACTTTAGAGGGCTTGTCTTTCCTCGAAGAAGATGTTTTGGCCTTACTTATAAGGGTTGCATGGACAGGAACTATCGAGAGGGGAACAACATCAGTAATGACATCAGAGAGGTCTATCTTAGTACCTACATTTTTAGGGTTCGATTTCTCCTTGGTGTGCTTGCTAGGAGTTGAGATAAAAGGTTGGGACATTTTGGAGATTTTAGTTATGGACTACAAATAGAAGATAGAGATATGAGAGTGACTGAGAGTAAGTTTGAGAGAGAGAGAGGATAAAGAAGGTGGCATGAATGATGTTTATAGAATAGCTAGGATGGCGCGTTGGGAAAATAAGGAAAAGTTGTAATGATATTCCTTGAGTTTTATGCACAATTAAGTGGATGGAAGAGAAAATTTTATTTCCATATCTCCATATCAGTAATTGCTATAATTCTTCAAGCATGCAAATACCCAATTCGCCCCTTAATTTTTCAAACTGATTTGCATCTAAGGCCTTAGTAAAAATATCTTCCAGTTACTTATCAGTGGTTACATGCTCAAGAGTAACAATTTTGTCTTCAACAAGATCCCTAATAAAATGATGAAGAATATCAATATGTTTAGTTATGTTGTGTTGAATAGGATTCTTGAAAATGTTAATAGCACTTATGTTGTCACAATACAATGTCATGACATCTTGCTGGTCATTGTATTATTCTAACATTTGTTTCATCCAGATTAATTGAGAACATTTGCTTCCTGTTGTAATATATTCAGCCTCAACCATAGATAAAGACACAGTATTTTGCTTCTTGCTGAACCAGGATATACGATTATTTCCCAAGAAGAAACATCATCCAGAAGTTATCTTTCTATCATCAGCACTTCCTGCCCAATCTTCATCACAATACCCTATAAGTAAGGGATTTGCATTATGAGAATACAACATTCCATAGTCACTAGTTCCATTGATATTTTTCAGGATCCTTTTCACTTGAGTAATATGACTCATTTTGGGTTTAGACTGATACCTTGCACATACTCCTGCAACAAATATAATGTCAGGTCTGCTAGTTGTAAGATACAACAAACTACCAATCTGTAGCGGTAAAAAAAATTAGATTAAGCTATTGATTAACTTAACTCGCAAAGCAAGAGTCGCCACCGCGCTTTTATTATTCCAAAGGAAAAGGGAAAAAGTACAAACAAAACCCAACGAAGTTTTTAAAACAAAACTAATAAAAAGGAGAATAAGGGTCTGGGGGTTAGTTATGCAAAGGGAAGGTATTAGCACCCTAAACATCCATGGTACTCCATGGGAACCTTTTTGAAAATATGTACATTTTGGTTTGAAAAAGGTGTTGTTTTTTAAAAGATTGGAGGGATGGGAAAATAAGCATTTTTCTTATTTTTGTGTGTTTGCCAAGACTTTTAAAGTCTCATGCCTACGTACCAACAAAGTGCAATGGAGGATCAAAACCTCGTAGTTCTTGGTAAAAATAACAAAATGAAGTTTATTTTGATTCATTTTTATGGAAAAGACATTTTGTCATTTTGAGGAGAATACTCAACTAGTCACCCACAAGTATGATAACTTTGCATCACCATGAGAAGGGCTCCAACTTGGATAAGGATCGACAAGTATGCCACTAGCTCCCACAAATGAAAAAGAATTATCATCAATATTATGGAGATAGGAGAACTATAACTCAATTATGGAAATGACTCATGTATAATGCCCTGGGAAAAAGTTTTAAAAAGGAAAAGTGGACAAAAGGCACAAGATGCTTTGAATGTGTTATGCATTTTTTAGTTTCTTTTGAAATTAGTATGAGTATGCTTAAGATGGCTTAGCATTTATTAAGAAAAATATTTTGAAAATCACTTGACAAAAGTCAAGGTTTATTGAGAAAGTGGTTCAAGTTAAAAATAAGAAGGTTTTGAAAAAGAGAGAATATTTTGAAAATTAAAGAAGGGGAAGGAGAAGAAAAGACTATCGTAAAGCAGTAAAGTAAAAGTTAAAGAAGAAAGATCTAACCAAGAAATAACACGATTTATGACATAAGTCAAGCAAGAATTTCCCTCATTTGGATTAAGTCTCAAACAAGCAAAATAATCAAATAGTAATTCATGTATCAGATGAAACCAAAGTAACCAAGCCAAGTCTTCACAAAGAAGTTCAGAGTCATAGGTATCAGATGAATTCCAAGGTCTCAAGTCATAAGTCTCAAAGCAAAGTTCAAGATCCTGATTCTAAGTCCATAACTCCACAATGACGCCAAGGATAATAATCACAAGTCCATGAGTTAGGAGAAATAAATTTTCTTTTTATTAGTGTTTTCTTAGCAATGACATAAAGAAAGGTCCAAATAGACAAAGAACAAAATGACATAAACATAAATGATATGATATAAAATGTTAAACATAACACATAAAATAAATGACATATAAAATAAACAAAGGCATAAAGGTAAATGACTTTGAAGTAAAAGTTAATACAAGTAAAATGTTAGTAAAAGATATTAGTGAAGATGAAAAGATGTTTTGGTCATTTTTTGGAGAACATACAACTATCCACTCACAAGCATGAAAATATGAACCTATACATCATTTATAAGAAGGGCTCCAACTTGGATAAAATCAACAAGTATGCCATTAGCTCTCACAAATGGAAAAGGAGGAACATTTTCACACAATACCATGAGGAATAGGAGACTTACAATCTCACTTATAAAAATGTCATTTCCTTTGGGACAAATTTAGCGTTATGTTAAGCAATCGTAATTGGACTTATGTAGAAGTCACAACTATCTGAGGTCGGTCAATAATAATGTTTGTATTAATACATGCTAGAGAAGTGATATGTAAATCATCCTCTTAAAGATATGCCACACAAGAAAAGAAAAAGAAAGGGGATGATCAAGCACAAAGGCTAGGAGGATGGTCAATTACTTCAATCCATATTTCATGACACTTAGGAAAAACTTATGCATCAATCCAAAGTACCTTAAGTGATTCATGATCACTTAGAAGGTAGATTTGAAATGATAAAAGTTCATCAAGTACCAATCCACACATCATGAACAAGATAGACACAAATCCATCCAATTGATCAAAGGGAAAAAAGAGGGATGAAAAAGAAAGGGGACAAGAGAGGTCACACCTAAATTGAATCACAAATTTGATCAAGTCATCATCAAAATCAATCATCCATTTTGGTGGATTAGGGTTTTTACCCAATCAACACCCAAAATCCATTGATTTTGATGAGACTTGAAGTCAAAATTATCATGATCCAAGGCCAACAGAAGTCCACAAGGTCAAACAAATTTAAAATGAAATTAAATGAAATAAAAAGGCATCAAAGGTATTTTTGAACGATTTTTAAAATGGAAATAAAATGGAAAATCCACAAAGTCCTTCAAAATACCAAACAAATGGCCAAGAAAATTATGGAAGGTTGAAAATAAAATGAGAAACATATAATAAAACTTTCAGAATTTTAAAATGAAGAAAAGTATTTTTAAACCAATTAAAATAAAGGAGAAAAGATAAAATTCATGAAAAATATAAAATCAGTGAAATAAAATTTGGAAAAATAAAAATCAGATGAAGAAAAATAAAGGAGAATTTTTGAAATTATTTAAGGATTTTTTGGATAAAAAATAAAATTACTACGAATTTTTAAAGAAAAAACAATTTAAAATGATAAGAGAAAAATAATTAAAATCAGAAAGAAAAAAAACCAGGAGCGTTGAATCACACCTCATTAATTGACGTGGCGGATCCAATACTCCAAATGACGAGAAACACGATGGAACATGCTGCAATCAGAACACATGATCCAGTTTGAATTTAACCATTCAAAAACATTTCAGAATGTCAACGTGCCTGGTCCAAACTCATATCACCTGAGAAATACTCTAATCATCTTCTCTGGTGAGCTCTCACAGGAGTTTCATTGTTTGGTAACTTCAAGACATGAGACCACCACCACTGTGATCCTCTTCTCATCCCGAATTTAACTTTATGCCTCAAATTCATTTATGTGAATTGAGCAAAGGGAATTTCAAATAAGTTTCATAAACAAGCAAGCCACAAAAAATTAAATTAAATGATGAAAAAGATCAATCCACACCAGATAAGTTAGGGGAAAGCATTAGAGAGTGAATAACTACATTGTGGTAACTTGTTTGAGTTCAAATGATGCTCAGAACTACCTTGTCCAAATGGTGATCAGAAGTTGATAAAGCTCGATCTGGTTGGAGCAATTCAGAAGGTCTTAGAGCTTGGGAATTATTGCAAATGTTTCAGAGGATGTCGATGGAGCTAATGGAATCAAGAAAATGGATTGAAACAGGCCAAAACTCAAAATACGATAGTTGAATTTTATGGAAAAAAATTCAAGTTGCGGCAGGGGTTTCTTGGCTCTCCAAAGCTTGCAAATGAAGGCAATAACTTCCTCTCTATTTATAGGGAATGTTATTGGATCAAAATACGCGTGGGATGATGCATAATTCGTGCAAAATGAATTTGATCCAAGTGTGTGAAAAGTGTGACTTGAAACTCCTCAAAACTCTGCCAAATGATGCATTTTAAGTGTCAATTAACTTCTGGAGACTGGCTAAAACATGTTTAGGACCAAAACACTTGCTAATCTGGCTTGGAATTGAGATTAGTGATGTGCAAATTTCGGGCAATGGTGATTTCTTCAGTTTCAAGTCACCATGTTCAACTCAATGGGGCATCATACTCAATAGGAGTTTTGATCTCATTCTTTTTACAATGTGTTAACATCATGGCCAAGATTACAATAAGCCAAGAAAGGTTGCATTTGGATGTTTGAGCACTAAGTTATGGTGTGTTGAAGTTGGCATAAAATATTGGTTCCATAGGTCAAATTTTGACCTTGGTGTTTGAAGAAAACTTGTAGAGGGTATTACCAATGGCATTGTGTAAAAAGAATCAGCTTCATATGTTGAAAATTGAAGAAGTTATGATCTTTTAAAGTTTGCAAAAAGTCACTTGAAAATAGGTCAAATTTCACTAAGTCCACAAATGACCTATTAGGTCTCCAAACTTTTGATGATCCTCCAAGCATAATTGTATATTTTCATGTAAATAGAAGTTTTAGAGGATGTTGAAAGAGTCATATGCAAAAATGGGAATTCAAAAATATTGAGAATTGAAGGAGTTGTGATCCTTGGAACTTTAACCTCAAAATGTTGACTTTTAGGTCAAACCCCTTGGAACAAGCTTGTGCACTTGGAATTTTCTTGCACTTCAAAGCATATGGGTGATCATATTAACCCAAGATAAGGTGTCCTTGGTGGTCTCTTGATTAGATTTCTCAAAGCTTGAAGTTACTTGTTGAAGAAGACATGGAAATAAACACATGAACCTTTGACTTTTCTTGAGAAGTAAACCACCAAACTTTGAGATGCTCTTGATTTGAGAAGCCCTACCTTGCATAATAAACAAGACATATTTTTTATATTTTGATTAGTGGTTAGATAAGCAATGAACAAATAAGCATAATGGTAGAACAAAATGGGTGCTTGGTGATCCCTGCAAGAAGCAAACCCAAAGATGGTAAAGGGAAGGGCCAAGATGTGACATTGTTTGTATGCAAAATATGAAAATGAGATATGAGATCTTAGGGTTAAAAATTAGGGTATTACACAATCATACTCCTGTACATACTTTGATCCACATTTACACCTTTTTCATCTTTAGTCAATTTCAAGTAGGTTGGTGCAGGCGTCCTTTTATGACTAGCATTTTCCATGCCAAACTTCTTTACTATACTCTTAGCATAAAGATAGAGTCATCCATTTGTTTGACTTGGAGTCCAAGAAAGTAAGTCAATTCACCAACAAGACTCATTTCAAACTCATATTGCATCTGCTTGACAAAATGTTGGACCATTTGGTTCGACATCCCTCCAAACACAGTGTCATCAACATATATTTGAGATATCATGAGTTTACCTGCTCTTCTTAACAAACAATGTCTTGCCTGTTCCTCTTTTCCTGTATCCATTATTGACAAGGAACTCAGTGAGTCTTTCATACCAGGCCCTAGGTGCTTACTTTAATCCATAGAGAGTTTTCCTTAGTTTGTAAACATGATCTGGAAAGTTAGGATCTATGAACCCCTTGGGTTGTTCAACATGGACTTCTTCATTCAAGTACACATTTAAGAAGGCACTTTTCACATCCATTTGGAATAGCTTAAATTTAAGCAAACAAGTCACCCCTAACAGTAGTCTTATTGACTCAAGATGAGAAATAGAGGCAAAAGTCTCATCAAAATCAACCCCTTCAATTTAAGTGTATCCTTGAGCAACAAGTCTAGCTTTGTTTCTAGTCACAATTCCTTTTTTGTAAGATTCGTTCTTGTAGATCCATTTTGTCCCAATAACATTCATTCCTTTAGGCCTAGGAACTAAGTCTCATACTTCATTTCTTATAAATTGTCCTAATTCTTCTTGCATAGCATTGATCCAAAATATATCAGTCAAGGCTTCCTTCAGATTTTGAGGTTTAAACGTAGAGACAAAATAAGCATTTGAGATCACATCTCTAGATCTAGTGGTGACTCCTTCATTGAGATTTCCAATAATGAGTTCTGTTGGATGGTCTTTCTGAATTCTGACAGAGGGACCTTTGTTGACTTGATTATTGTCTGGTTCAGTGCCTTCTAGCTCACTATCTGACTAATAACTTCCTCATTTTCAGAAGTATTTGACAGTAGGCTTCCTTCCTTTCCATAGTTCATAAAGAGTAGTTGAAGTACCAGTTCGTAGAGTGACTCTATTATGAATATAGCAAGCAGTATTCATTGCTTCAGCCCCAAAAATGGTAGGGTAGTTTCTTGGCATGAAGCATGACTATAACTGATTCTTGTAGAGTCTTGTTCTTTCGTTCAACAACACCGTTTTGCTGAGGGGTGATGGTAGCAGAGAGCTCATGACCAATACCTTCAGAGGAGCAGAATTCAACAAATTTTCTATTTTCAAATTCCTTCCCATGATCACTTCGAATCCTGACAGTTCCATATATCTTCTCTCTTTAAAGCCTTTGACATAAATCTTTGAACACCTCAAAGACATATGATTTGTATTTGATGAAGTTCACCCAAGTGAATCTTGAAAATTCATCAACAACTACATAAGCATATCTTTTCCCACCAAGGATCTCGACCTGCATAGGTCCCATTAAGTCCATATGCAGAATTTCTAGAACATTTAAAATGGTCTGATGTTGTAACTTAGGATGTGACATCTTGGTTTGCTTGCCAATTTGACACTCACCACAGACTTTACCTTCTTCAATTTTGAGCTTTGGAATACCTTTGATTGCTTCTTTTGATACAATCTTTTTCATGCCTTTCAGATGTAGATGTCCAAGTTTTTGGTGCCACAGGTTAACTTCGCCTTCTTTGGATATCAGGCATGTGGAAGAGCAGTTAACTTCTTGATATTTCCACAAGTAACAATTGTCCTTAGACCTGACTCCCTTCATAAGTACTTCATTTTTCTCATCAATGACCAAACACTCGGATTTTGTGAAATTGACTTTAAGACCCTCATCACATAGATGACTGATGCTAATCAAGTTAGTAGTCAAGCCTTTTACCAATAGGACATTATCAAGATTATGGAGTCTTGTACAGGCTAGTCTTCCAACTCCTTTAATTTCACCTTTAGCCCCATCTCCAAACGTGACATAACCGGTTGAGTAGGACCTGATGTTATCCAAGAACTTCTTGGCACCTGTCATGTGTCTAGAACATCCACTGTCAAAATACCAATCTTCTCGAGTTGAAGCTCTAAGAGTGGTGTGGCCTATGAAAC
The DNA here is from genome assembly GCF_024323335.1 of Lathyrus oleraceus. Lineage (NCBI taxonomy): Eukaryota > Viridiplantae > Streptophyta > Magnoliopsida > Fabales > Fabaceae > Lathyrus > Lathyrus oleraceus. Next base: position 119,543,193 of record NC_066582.1, read on the forward strand.
TAGAGTTAACAGGCTTGGGTATCCACTATCTCCTAGTGTTAGTTACCATTTGATTGGCCCTGGGTTGTGTTGGATACTTGGGTTAGCCATACAATTTGAAGTAGAAAGGTTTTATATGACCATATTTTCCACAGTAATGACATCTCTAATGCAATAACTTGCATCCAATTTGAGAGTTCTGATGTCTAACACGATGTAGAATCAGATGTATAAACATTACAGGCTTAGGCTCCCTTTTAGGAAGAATAAAGTTGGTCATAGAGCTTTCTCCTTGTTTGTCCAAAGATTAATAATCAAAGCCAATCCCCCTCAGATCTCCAACCATTTTTCCAATTTGAAAAAATTCATCTAATACATTAGATCCCTTGTTCAACATTCTTACAGTCTTTGTCATGTTATCAAGTTTGAAAGTTAACAGTATCACCTCATCTTGAAGATCAAAGGTGGTAGATTGATATCTCTCTTTTTCAGTTTGCAATTGAGATATAATTTTCTTCAGTTTTTCTCCCAGATGACACACTTCTTCACTTTTGATGCATAATCCTCTGTAGGAGGCAGGAAGTTCCTCATAGGATAATTCTTCATCACATGAATCTTCATCAGATTCATATGTTCCAGTTAAAGCAGTTACACATTTAGTAGATTCATCCTCAGGTTCACTTTCAGACTTATCATCATCATACCAAGAGACAAACAACCTTTTTTTGTTTCTTTAGATAGGTAGGACATTCTACTATGATGTGTCCAAATCCTTCACACCCATAACACTGAATGCCTTTACCTTGATTAGATCTCTCTTCAGTTCTTGTTCTTTTCTGAAAGTCATTATTATTCCTGATGTCAGATGGAATGGTCTTGACATTTGGTTTTGACTTCATGTTGATTCTCTTTAATACCTTGTTGAATTGACTTCCAAGTAGTACAATAGCATTAGTCATTCCTTCATAAGTATCCAAGTCACATTGGTCTTCTTCATCTTCAGTGTTGGATACAAAAGCTATGCTCTTGTTTTTATTTTCAGTTCTGTCAATAATACCCAATTCAAAGGTTTGTAGAGACCCAATAAGTTCATATACTCTCATAGTGATGATGTCTTGAGCTTCTTCAATGGTTATGACCTTCATGTCGAATTTCTTAGGTAGGGACTTGAGAATTTTTCCAACCAGTTTTTCTTCTGACATCTTTTCTCCCAAGGCACTAGATGAACTATCTATTTTAAGAATACTCATATGAAACTCATGAATATTCTTATCATCTTTCATCTTTAGATTCTCAAATCTGGTAGTGAGGAGCTGAAGTCTAGGCATCTTCACTTTAGATGTGCCTTCATGAGTAGTTATAATAATCTCCCAAGCATATTTAGCTATAGTACATGTGTTTATCAACCTGAATATGTTTTTGTCAACACCATTTAATAAAGCATTCAAAGCTTTGGAGTTTCCAAGAGTCAGTTCATCTTCTTCCTTAGACCAGTCCTTTTCAGGCTTCGGATTAGTAGTAGCTTTTCCATTTTTTTCATTCACAATAGGATGTTCCTAGCCATTGATGACAACTTTCCATGTCTTGCTATCCATATATTTTAGGAATGCCACCATCCTTGCTTTCCAATAGTCATAGTTGGAGCCATCTAAGATGAGGGGTCTTTTAATAAATCCTCCTTCCTTGTACATGGTACCAGAAAGTATCTACCCTGAATCTCACCCAGAAACAGAGCAGGATGCCTGCTCTAATACCAATTGAAATTCTGGTATGCAGATCCTAGATGTCGTACACGATGTCACGACACTAAGGTCAACATATTATCACACCGTAAACAATGTTAAGATTTAAATAACAGCATGATAGGAAATAACACAAGTATTTGTTAATCTAGTTCGGTGCAACGTCACCTACATTTGTGGGCTACCAAGCCAGGAAAGAAATCCACTATCACAAAATTAGTTTAAAGTTCTGAACAACCTCAGGTTTTATAAACTTCTCACCTAATATATACTTGTTCATGTTTATATCTAAGACTCTCCTAGATATGAGACCCCTCTCACTTCCCTTCAACCATACGACAACTTATAACAGAAAAATACAATCCACCCTTTCTTAAAATCTTCTGAAGGATTGACAATTACAACTCAATAAACTAGGTCCAATTCAAGTATCGAGGAGATACTCGAATATCTCACACAATACAAAGACACGAAACCCTAATTTAGATAATATTATGCACTGCTTCGATGCATTCTTAGGTTTAGAAATGATCTATAAATAGCAGTGGAAAGACATGGGTTTCGGGCTTGATTCACAGCAGATCCAAGGACTCTGCACAATCTTATGCAAATTTGATTTCAATCAGATCAGATGTTTCCTAGACATGAGCCTTGTTTTGAGTGATACATGATAATATTCATGAACGTTTAGATTGTTCATAACTGGTTGGTAAATTACATGTTCATATGGTGGATGAAATTCAATCATGTAAAACCCTCAAATCTCTCTGAAGCTTTATTTATTTATTTATTCATTTGTTTTACATAGCTTAGCTTTAAAAACAATTTTGCAAACATAAGCTTAAAATCGTAGTAATTGTTGAACGACGTTGATATTGCATTAATCCCTGTGGAGACGATAAAAATCAAAATACTTACTTTTGTTTGCTACTTTACCGTTGCAATAACCAGGTTTGGGTTCGATTTTGGGTTTTTCCCGATTAAAAAATATGGGGATGGGTCGGGTAATGGAGACACTAGTATCCATCCCAAACTCGCCCCATTTATTTCATTATGTACATTATTATTTAGTTTTGATAATTTAGAATATTAAATATGTTGCCAATGTTTTGATATTTTGACTTATATTAATTATTTATAATATATGAAATATATGTATGGAATTTTTTAAGATTGTTTTATTTTATTATTTATAAGTAATTTGATTTTGGAAAAAATAAATATTTATATTAAAAAAAATTATTTTACTAAATGGATGGTGGTAGAGCAGGGATACTCGAACCCAACCTGAACCCGTTTGGGACGTGTTTGAGTTTTAATTATCCATCCCCATTGGGTTTTAGGACGGGGAATGAGGATTGTTTGGGGATTCGAGTTTGGGTTTGGGGAGGTAAAAAATCGTCCCCAACCCGCCCTGTTGCCATGCCTACTCTTGGATCATCTTGGTCTTCGTGGAAGTCTGCCGAATAATCTCGGGCCCAAGTACAACACTTTCATCATAATCATACCAACACAAAGGTGTCTTACACCTTCTACCACATAAAGCCTCAAACGGTGTCATTCAAATACTAGAATGTAAACAGTTGTTGTAAGTGAACTTAACCAACAGTAAGTAATTGTCCTAGTTACCTCCCTGCTCCAAAACACAAGCTCTCAGCAAATCCTCCAAAGACTGAATAGTCCTCTCTATTTGATCGTCCGTCTGCAGATGATAAGCAGAACTCAACTTTAGCGTAGTACCCATGGATTCTTGCAAACTCTCCAGAACCTCAATGTGAATCTAGGATCTCTATCATAAATAATACTCAAAGGAATATCATGCAAGCTAACAACCTTCTCAATATACATTTCAACCAACTTCATCAATGAATAACTGATCGTAATAAGAACAAAATGGGGCGATTTAGTCAATTTATCCACTATAACCCAAACTAAATCATTCCCTTTATAAGTCTTAGGTAGTCTCGTCACAAAATCCATGGAAATACCATCCTACTTCCACTCAGGAATACTCAACGGTTGCATAAATCCTATCGGCTTCTGATGCTCAATCTTTGACTTCTGGTAAGTCAAACACGCATAAACAAACTCAGCTATATCCTTCTTCATTCATGGCCACCAAAACATTTTCTTCAAGTCTTGGTACATCTTAGTAGCACTGGTATGAATACCTAAACTACTTATGTGACCTTCTTCAAGAATAATCTTCTTAAGTTCTGGCGCATCAGGTACACAAACTCCGCCACGGAAACGCATAACACCATTCTCATATATTCTAAAATCACCTCACTTACCTTGATTGATTAATACTAGCCGGTCCATCAATCCTAAGTTTGATTACTGACCTTCTCTGATTTCTCCGAGAATACTACTAGTTAACTTCAACATACCCAACTTCACACTGTTAGGAGTCATTTCACACAACAGACTCAGATCTTTGAATTGCTCATTTAACTCCAATTCTCGAACCATAAGCATCGACATATGAAACGACTTTCTGCTCAAAGCATCAGTTACGACATTGACTTTACCAGGATGGTAACTCAAACCAGAATTATAATCCATAAGAAATTGAGCCACCTTATCTGATTCATATTCAACTCTTTCTGATCGAACAAGTACTTCAAACTCTTGTGGTCAGTGATCACTTCAAATATTGAACCAAATAGATAATTCCTCCAAATGTTTAACACAAACATCACAAATGTCAACTCTAGATCATGCATAGAATAATTCCTCTCATGAACTTTCAACTATCTATAGAAGCATAAGCCACAACCTTACTATTCTGAATCAACACACCATCTATACCCTCTTATAAGCATCACAATACACAATAAATGATTCACTTGGTCTTGGAAAAATAAAAACTAGAGAAAACGTTAACTTCCTCTTGAGTTCCTCAAAACTCCCCTCATACTGCAAATCCCAAACATAAGCTTGAGCCTTACAAGTCAACTGAGTTAAAGGCAACGCCAACTTCAAAAAGCCTTCAATAAACCTCCTGTAATAACCAGCCAAACCCAGAAAAGTTCTGATATCGGTAATAAACTTTGAAGTTTCTCATTGAAACATAACATCGACCTTCGATGGATCATTTACAATATCACCACTAAAAATTACATGCCTGAGAAAACTCACATCTCGTAAAAAGAACTCACACTTGGATAACTTTGCATATAAGTTCTTCTCTTTCAAGGTCTGCAACACGACTTCTTATGCCTTGCATGCTCTTTATTAGACTTAGAATATATTAAAATATCATCGATAAACACATAAACTAATCTAAATAAGGATGGAAAATCCTATTTATATATTCCATAAACACACCTGGAAAACTAGACACACCAAATTATATCACATAATACTCATAGTGACCATATCTTATTCTGAACGCAGTCTTCGGAATATCCTTTGGGTTCACTCGAATTTGATGATAACCCGACCACAAATCAATCTTACTGAATATGCAAGCACCAACCAACTGATCCATCAAATTGTCAATTCTCGAAAGAGGATACTTGTTTTTTATAGTCAATTTATTCAGTTGTCGATAATCAACACACAATCTCATGCTACCATCTTTCTTCTTAACTAAAAACACCAGCGCTCCCCACGGTGAAACACTCGGTCGAACAAACATTTTCTCGAGCAACTCTTCCAAATGTCTCTTCAACTCACTCAGTTCTAAAGTATACACTTTGTAAGGAGCCGGGGACACAGGACTAGTACCTGATACTAAGTCAATGGCAAACTCAACCTCGCGCTCTGGTGGCAAATCACTGATATCGTTTGGAAATACCTCTGGAAAATTAGACATAACTGGAAGCTCCACAATCACAACTTTACTGTTGACTCTCAAAGAAGAAAACATCGTAAACTCCTGAGCCATATCCTTCAGTAATTCTTCTACTTGCTTAGCAAATATAAACATTAGCTTTCCATTTTCTCCAATCACAAGGAACATCACGATCTTGTCGAAGAAGTTGATATGAACATGGTTGAACTCCAACCAATTCATTCCCAAAATAACATCGAGTTGAATTAGAGGCAAACAGACAAACTCAATCCCAAAATGTCTACCATAAATTGTTAAAGGACAATTCATACATACCAACAAAGTAGGCACTGAACCATTCGTCGGGGTATCAGTGATCATGCTACCATTCATAGTAGATACTTCCAGATTCAATCTTTTCACACACTCAGCAGATATGAACGAGTGTGTTACACCCGTGTCATTAATAGAAATCAATGGAATACCATTAATAAAACACATACCTCAAATCAATATATCAGAACTAGTAGGCTATGATCCTGACAAAGAAAAACGTTTCCCTTCAAATTGAGCCTTCTTTGGTTTCTGGAACTGATTACTAATGTGGCCCTGCTCTCCATAATTATAGCAAGTCAAAGTATTAGTCTTACATTCAGCAGCTCGGTGATCTGCCTTCCCACACTTGAAGCAATTCACTTTTGTGCTTTTGCACTCAGAAATGCGGTCTCCAAACTCCTAACAATTGAAACATCTCAAAGAAGCAGGAGTCCCTCCCCCACTTCGCTCTTTCCCATCTGTAGTTTTCTGCTTAGCCTTATGCTTTCCCTTATCAGCTAGATTCCCATAAGGTTTCCCATGATTCTAATCCTTCCCTTTATTCTCACTAAGACTCTTATAGTGAGCAGATCAGGCTCTATTATCCTCATCATATATTCTGGACTTATTTACCAACACAGAAAACCGACATATCTCTTGATACCTAATATTTTGCTTAATCTCGGGACGCAAGCCACTTTCGAACTTAATACACTTTGACCCTTCAGATGCTGCAGTATTATAGTATGGACAAAATTTCACCAGCTCTTCGAACTTAGCAACATATTCAGCAACTATCGAATTCCCTTGTTTCATACCAAGGAACTGAATTACTTTCTTACTGCGCACGTCCTCAGGAAAATACTTCTTTAAAAATTCAGCCCTGAACACAGTCCAAGTAACCTCAATATCTTCATCTTTCATTCTCTGACATGCAATGTCCCATAAGTCATTGGCCTCCTCTGACAACATATGAGTACCAAACAACACTTTCTGGTGCTCAATGCAAGCCATCACTCAAAAAATCTTCTCAATCTCTCTGAGAAATATCTATGCACCTTCTAGATCATATATGCCCTTGAAGGTCGGCAGGTTGTTTCTCAGAACATGACAAAAACCTGGCCGGATAGACCGACCTTCTCTAATACCACTATGTAACACCCTAAACCCTAAAACTTATATAAAAAGAATTACTCGACAATTTAAGGGGTTACTTCAAAAACCACTAACATAACTTTCAAAAATATTTAACAACATGCAACATAAATTAATGTAATAACAACTTTTCAATTTGAACTTCTCAAATAAAGTATTAAACTTCAACATCACAATTCGACACAAACTCAAAACATAATAAAACGTCTCGTCCTCGATGTTACAAGATCAAAGCACTAAACCACTAAAATACAATAGAACGATGTGTAAACAAAGATAAGCTCCAAGAAGCTATCTTGCATTCATAGCAACAAAACGCTACTCCTGATTATCTATAAGATGTTCATGGTGGATAATATAAAGCAAATGGGGGAAAATAAACTTCAATATAAAATGACATAAAGAATGAGAGGGTAGATAAACATACAACATATCACACATTCAATACACAAACCACACCATTACAATCTCACACCTTTTCCATCATTATATATATATATATACACACACACACACACACACACACACACACACACACACACACACACACACATATACATGCAATGTGACTCACGACATCGACATTATACATATGGTACCAATCAACAATGGTTCTTCATACGAATCGAGTCCCAACATCTGAGCCCCGAGCCCCCTCATATGGGCTCCAGATAAGTCACTCGTCCCCTCATATGAACTCGCGACTCGCCTCTTTCACAACAACAATATATGATTTATGGCATACAATAACAAAAAGAAAACAACACAACAATGATTACAGACCCACATCTGACCGTAAACTATCATGCATTTAAACACATCAATAGTAGTTTTCACTCTAAACTATGCATCTCAATAATGATCAACAAGTATTTACAATACTTCATATAATTATACTTGCACTTCACAACATATATTCACACATCGGATAAACATCCACATAACACTCAATCATTTCATGCATAATCATTATAAATTCAATAAAATACCTCAGTTCTCATTAAACAGAAACACATAATCCCAAACAGTACATGACAATATCAATTAATCGCCAAAACAACACACGGTCACAACATTAACTTGAAACTACTCAATTCTACGTTGCACCCCTGTCAGGCGACTTACACCTTATTGGGCGAGCCTTCGTTAGCTCTCCTTACTATGCATATCTCACCGGGTGAGGCATCACTCGTTGGGCGAAGTTCATCCTAGCTGCGCGAGATCTCTCATACCAGAAACTCCAAAACACAATTTTCCACCATTGGAGTCCTTCCAAAGCTCCAATTTCACACCCAGAGCACTCAAATCGACCAGAAATGAATCATACACCAATTATAACACATAGACATGTAAATTTCACATAGATTTACAATTAATTTCACCAATTTATCATGAGTTAAGGTCATAGTCTTGAAAACTCAAACACATTAATTAACAATAACAATTTGCAGATATCATCATGCATCAATTTGACATAATACAGTACACGAATTTCACGCAACATCATCAATCAAAACATAATATACATGTATTCATAAGAAATAATTCACACACAATCAACAATAAATAGAAAAAGAGAAAACCTATAGGATTATTAAGAAGTCCTTACTACCATTCATCAATTACACCAATATACGAAGTAGTTCCCCCTTACCTCAGATTTCTAGCAGCAAATTCTGAATTTGATTAAGGTTGGTGGTTTGAGTCCTTACCTCTTCAAGCCATAGCCTATGTTTCTTCAAAAACTCTAACTTCACGTACTCTCTCCTCAAAATCTCAATTAATCCCTTTTTAATTCTAAGAACCTAATTTAACCTTTTAGTAATTACACATTGGCCGAACTCCTCTTATAATTCTCACTGCTTCCCTTATTTTTTCTTAGTTTTTATTTTCCACCCCAAACCTTTATTTCTATTTATTTTAATTAATTAAAAATAACTATTAATTCTAATTATTTATAATTATTCTAATCATTCTACCAACCCACCAATACTCTCACTACACCCCACCATATACCACATATACATACAACTCATAATATATTTAATTAAAAGTGTATCACACACTAAATAATTAAATAAAAAACACTAATAATTGGATTAAATAGATTAATCAAATTTTGGGGTGTTACATCAAGCATCTAGGAATTTTTATGACTAATTCCTCAGTTGTGAATGTTTTCCCCGGAGTTCTCACATGACTCACGATGTGGGTGAATCTTGTTTGCATTTGATTCATGTTCTCTTTGGGTTTCATTCTGAAGAGTTCATGTTCATGGTTTAATGTGCCCAACCTTACCATATTTACCTCATTAGTACCTTCATGGGTAATTTGGAAGATGTCCCACATTTCTTTAGGATTTTCGTAGTAAAAAACTCACAAGAATTCATCAAGACCCAGTGCGGTGGTGATGGTGTTCTTGGCTTTCAAACCGAGTTTCACATTCTCTTTATCCTCTTTGGACCAGACCTTTTTCAAGGTTATCTAATACAACACCATTAACATCGTGTGTAGGGACAAATGGTCCTTCTTTCACATCCTTCCAAATACCACGATCCGGGTCTTTTATGAAAATTTTCATTTTCCCTTTCCATAAATTGTACCCTTCTCCATTGAAGGATGAAGGTTTATTTAGTGAATAACTTGAATACATTTTTCCTCCTGAGACAATTAGTCTTTAACATGAGTTAGGCTCTGATGCCACTTATTGGACAAGTGATTTCAAGCACAAGAAGATGGGGGATGGGTGAATTGTGGTATTCAAAATTCGTGACTAATTTTAACCTTCCTAAATTAAGATCGTATTAGTAATTTTTAGGTGAGTAATCACGGCGGAAATAAAACACTGAAAGTAAATTGCAGAAAATAAAAGGTTACGTAGAAAGATTGCACCAGAGATTTATACAGGTTTGGCCGAATGTTGGCCTAGTCTTGTCCCCAAGAGGTCTTCTTGAGAGTTTCACTATAGACTTTGAACTTTTTAAGAATATGCCCACGAACCTTAATACAATCTGATCTTTGGGATTTTAATAGGCTTATCCCCAACCAAATGACAAATTTTAATCCAGACTAAACTATCGAACCATTTAGAGATTTATGGTTGATCTCAATAACCAAAACAAAGCTTTTTCTGACAAAGCTTAATAAATCAAAAATATAGATTTTATAGCAGGTTGATCTTAAGAACCAAACTCAATCTCTTAAATGTATCGCACCCTTAAGAATACAAACAACCAACACTACCACTTACAAAAATATCTTTCTCACAAGTATAGTTTCACTTAGTAGCACTAAGGCAATTAGAAGTGAGAGTGTGCCCTTCTTATATAGTAGTTGGAAGGACCAAGAAAGGAAATAATCCATGGATCGATTAATTATCTAATCGATTGAAAAAAGAACTCCAATTGATTAGACAAATCATTTACAATCGATTGGCAAACCAAAATAGGAAGGTTTGAATATAAAGCAGTTATAAGTCATTAACGTACAATCCTTATCGATTTTGTAATCGATTGACACTCTTCTAATCGATTAGCATAATGTTCCAATTGGTTGACTGTTTTAAACATTTTGCCAATCGATTGACACATTTTTTCAATCGATTAGATAGTTAAAAATATTTGAAAAAGGTTTTTGACAGCATTTTAATTAGGGGTGTTCGCGGTGCGGTGTGGGCGGTTTTTCCGATAAAAATCATCTGAACCGCAAGAGAAATAAGCATGCGGTTCGGTTTGGTTCGGTTGACTTTTAGAAATAAAACCAAACCAAACCAAACCAAATCAATGCGGTTTGGATTGGTTCAGTTGGTTCGGTTTTTTATAATATTTTTACTGAGCCATATATACTCCTATAAATAATGACATAACTTTGTGTTTAGTCATTAATACATTACTAAATAACATCAAAATTAATCATATTTAGACAAAAATGTTTCATTCAATATACAAAAAATCAGATTAGACAAAAGTAGAATAAAAGACAAATATAAATAGTAGCATAAAATAATATCAAAGACATTATAATAAAACATAAAAAAACATATGAGATGAGAGATTAGAGAAGATGAAAAAAAGAACATAAGAGATGCGAGATTGAGAAGAAAAGTGAAATAAAAACGTAATTGAAAGAGAAAATAGTAATATAAAAGATAAAAAAGAAAGAACATAATAGAGGACTTATTAGATTAGAATATGCGAGACCTACATGGAAAAGAAGATGAGAAGAATGTGTGATACTATTATGAGAGATTTAAGAAGGTTGAAATTGAAACCCTAAGTGTGATTAAGAGAAAATCGTTTGTAATTGTAAGGTTAAGGCATACTAGGTTTGAGGTTTGGGTTGGATGTGGGATAAGTGAAGTTTGGGTTGTAACATAATGCGGTTTGGTTTGGTTTAGTTCGGTTTTCAAAATACAAACCGCAAACCAAACCAAACCGTGCGGTTTTATTAAAAAATGACCCAAACGAATCCGAACCAAATGCGGTTTTTTGCGGTTTCGGTTTGGTTTGGTTTGGTTTGCGGTTTTCTATTGGGTTGGTTTGGTTTTGAACACCCCTAATTTTAATCACTTAGTTCTGGCTTAGAAAATCATTTTTAGGATAAAAGCATTTTGAAAGATGTTTTAAGTGTGTATGCGAGTTGCTTGAGTACTCTTAAGCTACTACCATACTTTTATAATACTCAATTCACTCAGAAATACCGATGGACATGCCATGATAACCTTTCACACCTTTCTCCGAAGAGCTTTAATACTTTTGCTAGATAGTTTTTGATTGTACAAGCACTTTGATCTTGAGTCCTTTTAGTAAGGAGTCATAAGATGCTTTGGGTATACTATCATCATCAAGGTTGAAATCTATTGCTATGACTTCAGATGCAGATCTTGGATCTTCACCACCTGCAAGCACATAGATCCACAAAAACAATATCCAAAATCTATTGATCCACCTAGACAGTTGAGATATCCTTCTTCGCTTTCTGGCGCATGGCACATGCGACCTCCATAATAAGAAATATTTCACAAAAGACACCAGAAGGGGATTTTTATGGGTACTCCTAACACAAGAGCATCACGATCTCCTACGGCTAGGAGAAAAGCAAGTACTACCAAGTACCAACATTATATATGACCTCAAAATATGTTCCATATACTCAAGTGTCATAGGATCAAAAGGTCATCAGTACTGGCCTGCGAGGGGGCACACATGAGCTGAAAGACACGCGACACAAGAAATGTATTTAATGTATAGATTCCAATGCTAGTGGTGATCTATCATTACCCTTCACTTGGCCTAAAATTCCAGTTGATCCAAAAGCATGCACGACAAAACCCTTGCCTTGCATGGCAGAGGAAAGAGATTATGGACAGTGTAGAAGGGCCAGTAAGAGAGACTCATGATCGAACACTATAAAGTATTAAACACAAGAAATTAGGACCTTCATGCTCTCGAGCACACACAATCTTATCCTCTAGCTCATCACACATCGTCCGGTTCAATCAGATGGTCTCTAACATAATATGTTTCATTTCATATGAAACTGTTATAACTCCCTTTGTTATATAAAGGGAATATACGTTATTTTACATATAATTCAAATTCATGTTCATTATTCATCATTTCTCAATCCCTAACTTAATTGAGTGTCGGAGTGTTAACATTAAAAACACATCTCACACTTTCATACTAACATTGGAAATACACCCGATACTTCCATACCAAAATGCTTGGTATACCACATCAAAAGTTCAATAACCCATTTATCTTACATTTTTAGTTTTTTTCTAAAACAAATAATATATAATAAAAGATAAAAAAGACTAAATAAGGCTTAGTCCAATTATAAAAAACAATTTGTTATATATTATGAAATTTGTATTACTTTTATTATTCACATCATTTACAAATCTTTCATTTAAAACATAAAAATTCATTTAATTTTTAAAATATTTATTTATTATAAACATAGAAAAAAACTATTATTTTCCTTACAAAGAAAAAGAGAAAAAATATCTTTTTATTTTTAATTCCTTAACAAAAAAATCATTAAATTAATTCACTCTCCTAATATGTTAACGAGGATTCATTTTTGTCTCGGTTCATGAATACAATTAATACTATCTCTATTTTTTATTATAAGTCGTTTTGGAAAAATATTTGATATTACAATATAAGTCGTTCTGTAATATAAATGAATCATTAATTTTATTTTTCCTATTATACTCTTAAATATTTATTATTCTATCTCCTTTCAATTATATTAATTTATCTTTTCAATATCATTAATAAAGGATAATTTTGTAAAATTCTTCCTAATTTCTCTTTTTCATACTACAATTATTATATTTCTTAATACGTGTGAAAAATAAAAAATGACTTATAATAAAAAATAGAGGGAGTATACTTTTTTTCTTTAACTAAAATATAACTAATATAATTATTAAACAAAAAATAAGAATCAAACATACAAGCATTTAAGTTAACACTTTATAAATAACATAGTAACATTTACATTATTTAAGCGGGAATCTTTTTAAAATGTTCAAGACAATCATAAGTTCCAAATTAAAGCATCAAATAAATGCCAACAGAAAACTAATTCAAAAATAAAAAACATTAACTATTCCCTTAAAAAATTAAAAATAACATAAATTACTTACATCAGTCAGATGTTGGATTCACTCGTAAAAAAAATAAAATGTTTCATTTTCTTAATAGAGTTTGGCATCAAAGTTGGCATGACCCAACGATGATTCCACAAGTTGAAAACTCGTCTCGTCTCTATTTTGTCTTCATTCTTTTCTATTTCTATATTACATACTTTCCATTTAGATAATATTTTAAAATTAATTAATAAATGCTGTCCGAAACCACATCCATTGTACTATAATAACATTGGTTTACGATATTAGTTTTTTTCTGTCACAATATCTTTTCCCTCTAACCATTCTTGTTACATACAAAACAACACTGCAATCTCTCTCTCGTTTTTCTTGTTCTTCAGATGGCTCTCAATTTGTCTTCTCCAACTGAATTCAAGTCTATTTTCTTCACTGATCGCCTCAAGTCTAACCGCTTCACACCTAAATTTCCAGGTTCTTTCTTCTCTTCAATCCCGAAATTGTGCTCTTCCATTATATATTATTCTTCCTTTTGTGTTTACTGGCTTCATAGCTATGAAAATCACCTTGCTGAGTTAGCGAATAGGAATATTTGTTTTCAGTTAAAGTATAACAAATCATTGTCGTGTGGGGTACTATGTTGATGCTACTGTCTTATATACTGTTTTTTTTTGTTGTTGTTGTGAAAAGCTTTGTTATGTTCCGTTTTACTTTCATGATAAATTGATTTTATTCTCAGGTGGTGTTGCTTTGAAAAGAGGAGATGATGGAAGAGCTTCTGGTGGAAGAAGAGTTTTTTGCTCAGTGCAGTCATCACCACCACCAGCTTGGCCAGGACGAGCAGTTCCAGAACTAGGTTATAAGACTTGGGAAGGCCAAAAACCTATTTCCATTGTTGGATCTACCGGTTCAATTGGAACTCAGGTACTTCTGTCTTTAAAGTCTGGACCCTATTATATTGGGAATATTTGTGTTTTTAATGCTATGAAGCACGGACAGGGTAATAATTTGAAAAAATGAGTATATTAAACGTAATCACTAGTGTTGGTGTCGGTTTCAGACACAAACACTTTTTTCAGAGGTATCTGTGCCAGAGAGGTTTCTAGTACTTCATTCCTCTATATGCTTTTGTAGACATTAGATATCGTCGCGGAGAATCCAGATAAGTTTAAAGTTGTCGCACTTGCAGCTGGTTCAAATGTTACTCTTCTTGTAGATCAGGTAAATACTTTTGATTCAACCATGTAATAAAACTTTGGATTGGTTTGTTTCTTTATCTCTGACTAGAATAAATTCTTAAGTTTTACATGATGGATTCACTCATATTTTCGATATACCAACTATGGAAAAAAAAAGACTAATCTCTTGGTATTTATGTTGTACAGGTTAAAAGATTTAAGCCACAACTTGTTGCTGTTAGAAATGAGTCTCTAATTGCTGAACTTGAAGAGGCATTGAAAGATGTTGACCAAAAACCTGAGATCATCCCTGGAGAACAAGGAATCATTGAGGTGGGCGTTTGGTTTGTTCATATGATGCAGTTTGGTTTAGAATACCAATATTGTGTGTCATAAGCTATTGCTTGTATATTCTCAGGTTGCACGTCACCCAGATGCCGTAACCGTAGTCACAGGAATCGTAGGCTGTGCAGGACTAAAGGTAGCCTATTTTCCCTTTTCCCGGCTCCTTTTGTAACTGCTCTATTTGCTTTGCGACAAAAAAAAATCTTCTGTGTGTATGCATCTACACGGTTTTTAAAATTAACTTCATTAATGATATCCGACAAATTGTGAAGTAAAGAATGTCATTGTATATATATTAATAAAGAAAAAATATATTGCTTTTAATGACCCATATTGCATGAAATTGTTATTTCTTTCCAATAGCAATTCTATTGTTATTTTGTTCCCCATGTAACTCAACAATTATTTTTCAGTAAATAGTCAAATTTATAGTTGAAAGATATAGCATTGGTCATATTAGTCACTGAATGAGAGAAATTACACCAATATGTAACTCTGTTTGGTCAAATTAGATCCTATGTTATGAACCTTTGTGACTGTGAAATACACATTCAAGGACTGATTTAACAGATAAATGAAGGTTTGAGAATCATGATAGCAAAATGAATGTGTGATAAAAGACACAACTTAGATGATATTACCATTACCAGACAATATATATTAGATTGCTGAAGTTCCTTTCATTATTTTATTAGCCAACAGTTGCGGCCATAGAAGCTGGAAAAGACATAGCTTTGGCCAATAAAGAGACACTCATTGCTGGAGGTCCTTTTGTTCTTCCTCTTGCTCGGAAGCATAATGTAAAAATCCTTCCTGCCGATTCCGAACATTCTGCCATTTTTCAGGTACAACAGCACATACTGTATCGTATAATTTGTGTGTTCAACAAGAGTAGTAGACTATAGATATACCAGTGTATTTATTTCCGATTTCATTCTTTGGACTCTACATATTTTTTTATTAAACTTAGCAATTATTTTATCACATACTCATTTATTAATGAAAAAACTGAGAGCATTCTTCACTTCAGTGTATCCAGGGGTTGCCAGAGGGTGCACTTAGGCGAATTATTCTAACTGCATCTGGAGGTGCTTTTAGGTATGTCAATAAACCGGAATGGATGCACGTTTTCTGTTTCGCATGTTCAGTTGCTCAATATTTTCTTTTTATGTTCAACACGTTTATCTTTTCTGAAATGAAAGGGAACCAAAAGGGAATGCATGTCACTCTAAACTTTCTTATGCATGTCTAAATTTTGCTTGCTGCCAACTTTTCATGTCATGACGGAGGCTCATTGATCATGGAAAACCTTGAATTTCCCTTATATAGTTCTGTTTCTAGACCCTATATGATCAACATGGCTGTAATGTATTATTCATTTGCTTCATGATTATTAGGGACTGGCCTGTTGAGAAACTCAAAGATGTTAAGGTAGCCGATGCATTAAAACATCCCAACTGGAGTATGGGGAAAAAGATAACTGTGGACTCTGCTACACTTTTTAACAAGGTTTGTTCCTTTCTTCTGAAATCTGTATGACTATTTGGTTTAAACTTTAAATTTTCCGACAGTAAAGTAAAACTGTTCTACGTCTTTGCAGGGTCTAGAAGTGATTGAAGCACATTACTTGTTTGGAGCTGATTATGATGATATTGATATTGTCATTCATCCACAATCAATCATACATTCAATGATTGAGACACAGGTTTAAACCTTATTTTAAAATGTTAGCCTGTTACTTATAAGAAGAAAGAAGATAGAGATCGTTAAATGTTGCTAAAATATTCATCCAATACTAAACTACTTTTTCTTTCTAGGACTCGTCTGTTCTTGCACAATTGGGGTTGCCTGACATGCGTCTGCCAATCCTTTATACGTTGTCATGGCCTGACAGAATTTATTGTTCTGAAGTCACTTGGCCTCGGCTCGATCTTAGCAAGTACGATAGTTTTCCCCTTAATTTTGTTTTCTTATTTCATACTCGAGAAAATAGGCAAATCCACCTAGGCACCATTTGAAAATTTGAAATATGATTATGCAGGATTGGTTCACTTACTTTTAAAGCGCCTGACAACATTAAGTATCCATCGATGAATCTTGCCTATGCTGCTGGACGCGCTGGAGGCACCATGACAGGAGTTCTTAGTGCAGCAAATGAGAAAGCTGTAGAAATGTTTATCGATGAAAAGTAAGATTAATACTGTATTTTGCTATCTTAATCTTACCTATTCAACTTACATGTGTTGCATAATTTTGCAGAATATTTATATCTTCACATGGAGTTTTCTTAGCTTTTAGGCTACAATGTGTCTTCTTGTTGATGTAATTTTTCACCTAACAATTGGTTATTTTGGTGTTTCCAGGATAAGCTATTTGGATATTTTCAAGGTTGTGGAGCTAACATGTGAGAAGCATCAAGCTGAATTGTTAACCTCACCTTCCCTTGAAGAAATTATTCACTATGACTTGTGGGCGCGGGAATATGCGGCTAGTTTGCAAAGCTCTACAAGATTCACTCCTGTTCCAGTATAAAACTGGTTTTAAATTTCTTTGAGCATTGAATAATAGTATAGAATGTAGCACAATGCATTCCCCAGATTATGAAAAGATGATTTTTATCAATGGAATCACTCAATATTCTTAGTCTCAATCTCTTCTTCAGCTGACATCTCATCAATTTGCCAGCACAAATATTATCCAAGTTCATGGTCATTAGTGAAAAAGAGGTGATGTATTCAAACATGTTTTAAAAAATGTGTAAATTAATCGTTTTCACTATTTTGAGGTGAGTTTCAAGACACAATGTATATGAGTACCATAATTGGATGAAGTACTACCTAAAGTCCGATTTTGAATGGCTTATCTAACTAAAGCAACATTCAACTAAAGTTAGAGGAGCCAAATTAGCCCCATAATATTTTACCTAGCTTCTTTCTTAATTTAGCTGTGGTCGCACACATTTTGTGATAGAAGTTCGCTAAGATATATTGATGTAAGGTCAATTTCATCCCTTCATTCAACATATTAGCCATTACGATAAAACATTTGTAAATACTGGCACATATTACAAAAGACAGACAACTTTTGTCATTTTGGTGAAAAACTTCAATGAAGAAGGAGAAACTAGTGTTGTTTTGTCATAAATATATTTGATAGACCAGGGAGACCTCATGGAACAGTTTTTCTTTCTAGAAGATATACATATGAGGACGCATATCAGCCAAATCACATAAATTTACAGTATATTACAGAAATCAAGAGAGATTTTGCATAAATCATCTCTAGATTCAATAATTTTATCAATGGAAAAAAATAGAAAGAAAAGAAAAAAAGAAAGAATAAAGAATCATCTTTATTCTTTATGCACTAAACACCCATATCATTAACAATCCACGCAAGCTTCAAGTTACACAACAATGTGATCTCTCCCTTTTCATACTTCTTATTTTGCTAGGACTCTCTTTGACTCTATAGACAACTTATTCTCCCAAAAGAATCCTAACTCTAATTCCCCTCTCTATTTGAATAAAATCCTCATATTTTTATTAATTCATTAACTCCCCTCAATTCTCACTAATTCCACCATTTTCCTTAATTTTAATTTAAATTCCAATTTTCTCTCATAGTTCAATTTCTCATTATTTTTATTATTTAAATAATTAAAATTAATGATAATTCTAATAAAACTCTATCGATCCTCAATAATACCAATAAATTAAATAGAGAACTTAAATAAAATAATATAAAGTACTTTAAACTCAATTAAAATAAAATAAACGAAAAAACGGGATGTTACAACTCTCCATACAAAAAGAATTTTCGTCCTAGAAAATTATCTTAAAAAAACAACTCCGGATAAGACTCCCTCATCCGGCTCTCCATCTCTCACGTCACGCTTCCTCCAGCAAGTCCTCCCCACACCACCTTAATCAAAGCAATCTTTTTACCTCTCAAATGCTTCTCTTCTCGATCCTTAATTTGCATGGGTGATACCTCAATAGTCAAGTTATCTCTCACTTGCATATCATCCAATTGGATCACATAGAACGAATCAGGAATATACTTCTGAAGTTGAGACACATGAAAGACACTATGAAGATTTGAAAGAGACGGTGGTAAGGCAACTTTGTAGGACATTTCTCCTACTCTTTGAAGGATCTGATATGGACCAATAAAACGAGGCGTGAGCTTTCGTGATTTCAATGTACGACCTACCCTAGTCACTAGAGTGACTCTTAAGAACACATGATGTCCCTATTCGAGTTTGTGTATTCTTATTTGACTTGTCAGAAGTCGAAGGTCGAGCATCAGAAGTCGTCTGGGTTAATGCAACCTTTTAGCGTTTCTGAGTGGAAGTGGGATATTATATCTATGGATTTTGTTTTTGATTTGCCAGAGACCTCCAAAGGAAGTGATTCGATTTGCGTTGTTGTTGATAGACTGACTAAGTAGGCTCATTTTGTTCCGATAAAGATCAGTTACCCGTTGTAGAAGCTGCTAGAGATCTACATCAATGATATTGTGAAGGTGCACGGTATTCCTTCAAACATTGTTTCAAATAGAGATTTGAGGTTCACGTCAAGGTTCAGGAGAGTTTGCAAAAAGTCTAGTGAACCAAATTAAGATTGAGTTATGCTTATCATCCGCGGACGGACGGTCAGACAAAAAGGAATATTCAGTCTTTGGAAGATTTGTTAAGGGCTTTTGTTTTAGAGCAAATATCTTATTAAGATCTTGATACATCTTCATGGCTCCAGGATGAATACTCAAACCACTCCTATGACCTTTTTCCAAAATTCTCTTTTTAAGCTCTAGAAAATACGACACACAAAATCTGTCCCGAAACTTCACAATCGCATTCTCAATCTACTATGAAGTCTACTTCTTTACCTTGATTGATTAGCACCAATTAATCAATCAATCCCAAATCGGAATTCTGACCTTCATTGATCTCTTCTAGTACGCTACAAGTCAACTTCAGCAATACCTAGTTTCACACTTCATGTCGTGACTTCAACACCTAGCTAATATCTCTGAACTGCTCAATCAAATCCATTTCTCTAACCATAAGCACTGACATATGCAAATACTTCCTACTCAACGCATATGCTACCACATTAGTTTTACTAGGATGGTAACTCAATTCAAAATCACAGTCCTTCAAAAATTATAGCCACATCCTCTGCCTCATATTCAGCTTCTTCTAGTCAAACAAATACTTCAGACTCTTATGATCACTGAAAACTTCAAACCTTGATCCATACAGATGATTCCTCAAAACTTTAAGCACAAAGGCTACTACTGCCAACTCTAAATCATGGGTAGGATAATTACTCTCATGAATCTTGAGTTGTCTACAACCATACGCTACAACTTGACTATTCTGCATAAGCACGCCACCTAATATCATCTTAGATGCATCACAATACACAATAAAAGATTCACTCGCATATGGTAAGATCAAAACTGATGTCGGCGTCAACCTCTTCTTCAACTATTGGAAAATTTCTTCATGTTGAACATCCCACACATAAGCTTTCCCTTTCCGGATCAATTGAGTCAAAGGCAAGACCAACTTTGAAAAACCTTCTATAAACCTTTTATAGTAACCAGCCAAACCCATAAAACTTCTGATCTCAGTAACCGACTTAGGAGTCTCCCACTGCAACACTACATCTACCTTCGACGGACCAACTACTATTCCACCACTTGAGATTCCATGACCAAGGAAACTCACTTCACTTAACCATAATTCAAACTTGGACAAATTAACATACACCTTCTTCTCTTGCAAGGTCTTCAACACAACTCTCAGGTGTCCTACATGATCTTCAACTAACTTGGAACACACCAAATTATCATCTATGAACACCACAACAAACTGATCCAAGTAAGGATGAAAAATCCTATTCATGTACTCAATGAATACTTCTCCTGGCACATTAGACACATCGAACAACATCACCAAATACTCATAATGACTATAACGAGTTCTAAATGCAGTCTTTAGAATATCTTCCGATTTTACTCGAATTTGATGATAACCGGATCCTAGATTATTCTTGCTAAACGCACAAGCTCCGACTAACTAATCCATAAGGTCATCAATTCTAGGAAGACGATACTTTTTCTTAATAGTAACCTTATTCAACTGCCGATAATCCACACACAACCTCATGCTCCCATATTTCTTCTTAACCAACAACACCGGCGCCCCCCACGATGATACACTAGGTCTGATAAACTTCATTTCCAACAGATCTTCTAACTGTTTCTTCAGCTCTCACAACTATGTCGTAGAAATTTATATGGTGCCATCGACACATGTCTAGTATCGGGTACTAAATCTATGGTGAACTCCACTTCATGCTCTGACAATAGATAACTAATTTCCTCAAGAAAAACATTAGGAAACTCACACATAATAGGGAGATCAACAAGCACTGCTTCGCTCTCCACTCTCAAGTAAGTGAACATCATGAGCACCTGATCATCCTAGTCAAGCACATCTCTACTTGATTAGAGAATAAGAATCTCAAATCCCCACTCTCTTCAGGCTCAGGAAACAACACATTCTTATCAAAATAATTGATATGAACATGGTTGAACTCCAACCAGTTCATCCCCATAATAACATCGAGTTGACTCAGAGGGAAACAAATCAAGTCAACTTTAAAGTCTTTACCATAAATGGTCAAAGAACAATTCAAACAAACCAACAAAGTAGTCACCAAACCACTGACCAAGGTATCAATAACCATACTTCCCTTCATAGGAGACACTACCAAATTAAACTTGACCACATAGTCATGCGATATGAACGAATGTGTCACACCCGTATCAATGATAGCAACCAAGGAGACACCATTAATAAAACACGTACCTCAAATCAAATTATCCAATCTCGAGACCTCTACACTAGGGGTGTTTAAATCCAAACCGATTCAAATAAAAACCGCAAACCGATCTAAAAAAACCAAAAAGCGCAAAAAACCAAATATTATTGGATGTGTTTGGATGTAATTTTATAAAAACCACTCGGTTCTGATTGGATTTCAGATTGATTTTTCACAACCAGTCCAAACTAAACCGAATTGCATGAATATATTCTTATACTTATTTATTTTTTATTAGTATGATATGTTGTGTTAATTTATTGTTAAATGATACTTATTTTTCATAAATACTATTTATTAGTTCGATTTAATCTATTTAGTTTTATTATTTTATTTGCTTCACCCATAAGTGATCATTATCATTTAGTAATATTAACTTTTAATATAGTTTATGTTATATAGTATATCAAACTTATTATTTATTAGTACTTTTATAATATTAATAAAATATATAATTTGTAATTTGGATATCCAAAAATCGATCCAAATCAAACCGTATGAAATTAGATTGGATCAGATCAATTTTTTTTAAACCAATCATCCAAAACTGAACCTAACCTGGAGTAAATTTATCTTTGGATCAGATGACTATTTGCCTCAAAATTGATCCAAACTACACTTCGAACACCCATACTCCACATCATTAAGAGCAAACACCTTTCCACTAGCTCGCGTGAAATACGACGCTTTCTTCGGCTTCTGACACTAAGCACTGATGTGACCTAGTTCTCCATAGTTAAACAAGTCAAAATTGTACTCTTGCAATCAGCGATACAATTTCCATGTTTCCCACACTTGAAACACGTCAGGCTGTGCTCTTGCACTCAGAAGCATGATGGCCTAACTCTCCACACTTAAAATATCTCAGAGAAGCAGAAACTCATCCCCCACTCGTTCCACTCCCAACTGCAACCTTCCGTTAGGACTTCTGATTCCCTTTAGCAACTGGAGTCACATATGGTTTGTCACGATTCAGACTCCCACTCTTCTTCTCACCCACACTCTTGTAATGAGCAAATCTGACTATATTATCCTCATCATAAATTTTACATTTGTTCACTAGCATTGAGAAATCGTGAAACTCCTGATAGCCTATGAACTACTTAATCTCAGGACATAAGCCACTCTCAAACTTCACGCCTTTGAACACTCATCTTCCACACCATTATAGTGAGGACAAAATCGTGACATTGACACATCGTAAGTGCACAGCTGTGCGAAGCAGTAAAAGACTATCGAACCACAAGGACAAATGGATTGAGTACATAACTCTCTTCTATTGTTGTATATCTAGAGAGACCAATATTTGAGGTTTTGTAAAAACAACTTATTTAAAAATCATTTTTCTAAAAAATAGCTTAAATAAAAGTCACTTAAAATATGATGAAACAAATAGGACTTAGGTTCACGATTCTTACATTGACATATCCATATGATCCAATTTACTTATATTACAAGGATTCTGACACGACTTGCTTTCGTAGCATGTTGCCCTATCGATGACGAATAATTCACCTGCTTTCACACAACCGAATTATTCGTCAAAGATTCATTACTTTTGCACAACTATAAAAATGCGACGTTCTCAATCTCATCCAAGCACTTTCGTTGTATTGGACTCAATTGTTTAAAAACTTGTGCTCGAGTACCGATACATATCCTTTCAGACTATGATCGGTACATTAAAACTCTTTACTTTCGTACAAGGGTTGGAATGATATGATTCAAGTATTAAAATAAACGTGAACAAAACTCTCGTAATCAACTTGTAATAGATCATACAAATAGTCATGAGATAAGCCTCACGACCCTTAGTCCCTAGTGGACTACTAACTCATGGTGAGGAAAAGTACAATCAGAGCAATATTCTTCACCGAAATCATGATAAACAATTGAAATAGAATAACAATCGCAATGAAAATGATAAATAGAACCTGACTGACAAAAAAATACTTTGAATTAAACTTGATCCAATGCTCCTATAGAGACTTGAGTAGAAAGCTTCAAAAAGTAAAATACGTGAAAATGGAATAAAAACTGGATCCCAAAATCAAGGCTACCATGTGTTTTTATAATAAAAGTTCAAATTATGGACTAAATTTGTGTAATCAATGCTCATTAAAGTAAGAAATATCTCAGATCAGAAGATGTAAAAGTCCCAAATTAACAACAACTTGAACAAAATAGGAAAGAACAGACTGAGGGACACGCCTGCCTACAACGACCCATAGCAGCTGCTACGGGTGGCAGTAGCAGGCCTCTAGTATTTGTATGGGAGAATTCCACTTTCACCTTTTTTTCGCGCTTTGCTCGTTTTGGCTCCTTTTTCGTTTGGGATACTTGCTAAAGCCTAAAAATATCAAAAATACACTACCAAAAAATAAAACATGATAAAAGAAGGTAAATCAAACAAAAATGGGAAGATAATGAAGTAAAAAGAATAATAAAAATGATGCGAAAACCACTTATCCTACATCTTCTCAAACTTAGTTGCATAGTCAGCCACGATCATATTCCCCTACTTTAGTTCCAATAGCTCTATCTCTTTGAGACTACGAACATCATCTGGAAAATACTTATCCAGAAAGCCATTCTTGAAAATATCCCAAGAAATTTACGCATTAGCAGCTTCCATCCTCTGATAGGTATTCTCCCACCAATACCCAACTTCCTCATACAACATATGCATTCTAAACAACACCTTTTGCGTATCAGTGCACATAATAGCTCTAAAAATATTTTCAATCTCTTGAATACAGGCTTGAGCAACTTCAGGATAGTTCCTTCCCTTGAAAGTATGTGGATTATTCTTTTGGAACTTTCCCATCCCACAAAACTCACCAGCTTCACCATTCTGGTTCTGATAAGCATGCAACACTTCATTCACTTTCTCCATCACATGACATATCTCCTCAAGAGCATCAACAATAGCACAATCGTTCTTGCCAACCATTAGTTTCTGCACAACCATTAGAAACAAGTAAACCAATTGTAAACAATATAGAAAATAGTTGTTATAGGAACCAACAATACCAACAGTGTTTAACACACATGTTACGCAAAAGGGTATAAACAAGTTAACAAAACCTAGGCCGAATGGACCGACCTGCTCTAATACCAACTATATAACACCCTAGACCCCAAACAATTATTTTATAAAAACATGCGGGTAATTTATTCAAAAATAGGGTGTCATATTTTCTCAGCATAAACATCTTTCTCAATTATCATATTATAGTAGCGAAAATAAATAATAACAACTCAACTTTAATTGTCTCGTAAATAAAAATCAACTTCATTTTAAATCAGAAAATAAATAGTTCAATAACTCTCAAAACACAAAACATAAGGTAATCCATCCTAGTGTTACACTATCAGAGAGACATGCGGAAACTAAAATAAACTCAAAAGAGAAAAATGACGAAGAAGGCCACTATGCCATCCTCCAAAGCACAATAGCAACTAAGGCTCTTCTACCTGAGTATTTGCACCACGGGCGTAAAGAATAACACAAATAAATAAATAGCGATGATATTAAATTCATATATGTTAGTGGAGTATAAAATAACAATGGTAGTGTTATTGATATCAATCACCAATCATATGTATCATCCACAATAATAATCAATCACAATTATGATAATGTATGCAATGTATTCATCTCCTTTACTCCATTGCATGTGATACCAATGTTTTAGATGTTAGATGTATATTACTGATTAATCCACTTGTCATTGGTTCCTCTCTGAACCTGGTTCCTATCTGAACCCTTAGACTATTCATTGGTTCCTCTTTGTACCCGGTTCCTCTATGAATAATTAAACTCATCATTGGTTCCTCTATGAATCTGAGACTCGTCACTGCATCGAAGTCCTACCTATCTTCGATATACGTGATGCATGAATGCAACAAACAAATGTAGTACTCATCTCAAACCTCTAACTCCAATACTTGTAATTGCTTCCTCTCTGAACCTAAACTTAACATGAACATCGCCAATACAAGGTCACAACAATGGTTCCTCTATGAAACAAACATTTTAACATAACTCAACACTTTTATCGTAACTCAGCGTAATAATTAAATTATGTAATTTATTGACAATAGTCATCGATACTCATCAACAGCCTCAAAACATCATCAATTAAGCCTCAAAAATAGAATCCACTCGAAAAATTACGTCGAACGCCCCCAAAATTCGTCAAACAAGGGCATGACGTTCAACCCTCTAGGCATGACGATTGTCGTGCCTACCAGCCACCCTTGTCCCTCAAAAACCGGTCATCACGTTGACGCCTGGGAAAGAAGCTCGTCCTTGAGTCCATAACGATCGTCTCGTCATCACGTTGGCATGTCACGAACGTGACACCCGTCACCGTTGTGCAGAATGCATATTTATGTGTTTTCTCCATTGAAGCACTTTCGAGGCTCCAATTCGATCCCCCAAACCCAAAACTCACAATAAATTATCATACATCACTTATACAACATTAAGCGCATTAATTTCACGCAAATTAATCATTTATATCATTTAATTGACCATGGAACCATTAATATGTTCATCAATTTAAAGCATATCAACATTAACATGAAAACTCATAATTTCACATACAATTTCATACGAAAATCAGTCATCAATACCACACAAAATTCACAGTATATCACATAAATCAAGAGAGGTTTTACACAAACCATCTCCAGATTCAGCAATTTCATCAATGGAAGAAAAATAGAAAGAAAATAGAAAGTGAATAAGGAATTATCTCTATCCTTCATGCCCTAAACACCCATATCATAAACAATTCTCTTTCCCCCTTACTTCGAATTCGCAACAAGCTTCAAGTTACAACAATGAGATATCACTCTTCTCCTACTTCTTCCTCTGCTAGGGCTCTCTCTGACTCTGCTGACAACTTATTCTCCAAAAAACAACCCTAACTCTATTTCCCCCCTCTATTTAAATAAAACCATACTATTTTTATTAATTCACCAACTCCCCTCAATTCTCACTAATTTCACAATTTTCTTTAATTTTAATTTAAATTATAATTTCCTCCCCAAAGCTCATTTTCTCATGATTTCTATTATTTAAATAATTAAAATTAATGACAATCATAATAAAACTCTACACATCCTAAATAATATCAATAAATAAAATAAAGCACTTAAATAAAATAATATTAAGCATTGGAAACTCAATTAAAATAAAATAAATGAAAATATGAGGATTTTCAATGTGTTAAGACATGTTCTAAGTAGATTAACGGGACTATCATAGTCATAACCGAAGAATTATAAGCCTCGATAATTGAATAACCATATCTCCTACAATAAAGGGATGACTCATCCGCTATTTGGTCAAGGTAGAGCGCCACACGTGGCTGAACTGGCATGTAAAAGAATCGGTCTCCCAAGGAGGAGAGACTAGAGCTATAAATACGTGATTGAATAGTTAGGTCAAATATCACTTGCTCACATATGTAGGCATGATAAACTCTATTGTACTCACCACAAGTATAGTTAACACTTACCATAGGGTCTGATTTCACTAGGTGGGGCAGTTAGTAATATTGAAATAGGCACCTTTTAAATGACTTTGGTCTCTCCCACTAGGATCCTCTTCTTGGAGGAACGAGTCATCAGGCCAGACAAATCTTTTTTTTATTGGAGACCCCTCACCTCACCTCTCTTGGCCTTTGTAACGCCCCGATTTTTATTAAGTGTTACTATTATTATTTTTATAATGTTTGATTTATAATTATTTCGGTAAAATATTTTATTGTGTGTTAATATATTATTAGAGTTTAATTATGAGAATTGTGGTATAATAACTATTGGGCCTAGTGGTGTATATAGTAATTAAGGGAGGTGTAACAATTAAGCCCATTAGTTAGTTTTTATTTAATTAAAATAAAGAATAGAAATAGAATAGAAATAGAAAGAAGAGAAATAGAAATAAGTAGAGAGAAGGAGGAGAAAAGAGAAGAAAAGAGAGAAAAATTAGGGTTTGGAGGAGGAAGAGGAAATTGGAGAAGAAGAGCATCATCTTGATCAACCCAAGCTTCCTAGAACACTATAGAGTAACTCAATCATCATCTCTAAGGTAAGGGTGTGAGTTATCATTTCCTATAATTATGAAAATGATGGGTTTTATGTGGGTAATGGTTGTTAGAGGATATTGTTGGGTTTTGATGTTATGATTGGATTCCTTGCTTTGAAAATGTTGTTTGTGTTCTTGATGTAGTGTTGATTGTTTGTGATTATTGAACATGTATCAATTCTTTGCAAAATGTTAGGGTTAGGTTTAGAAGAATGATAAATAACATTGTGTGTTGTGTTGTTGTTGATGGTTTGGGATTGATGTATGTTGTGAAAAATATGTTATTGTGTTGATGAATCAAAGTATGAGTAATTTCACAAATTATGAATTTAGGAAGTGTTGGAAATTAATTGAATGATGTTTAGAATGATGAAATAAAAGTTAAATTGTGGTTAGAATGGCTTTGTAATATTGAAAATATTGTAGTTCGTTGAATTCTGAGAATGAGACTTTTTACGGAATCGAAATCGGAGGTCCGGAAGGTATTTAACGGTAAAAAACGCATTTTCTATGTTTCCTGCTAAATTCGCGGCGCGAAAGAGAGTTCGCGGCGCCAACTGAGTTCTCATTTGTTTTATATATAAACATATGTATGAATGTTGGTGAAGATGATGTTGTGCGAATGCTTTTATGCATGTGAATGGCGACGTGGCCTAAATGGCAATAGCGACGTGGGCTTCGGCCATTGTGATGAGTTATGTTGATGCGATGATGATTTTGGTGTATGTGTATCATTTATCATGGAGTCACATACATTTGCATAAGCGACGTGGCCTTTTGGCAATAACGACGTGGCCTTTTGGCAAAAGCGAAATGGGCATAAAGCCTTGGCCTTGATGGAAAAGCGACGAGTCGGTACCGCATAGCATTTGCATAGTTGAGTCACATATGTTGGTTATGTTTATTTCCGCATTTTGTGATAATTGTTGTTATGTGACAGTTTATGATGTGCGGTGATATTTTGCGATGATGCGATGAATCGTAATGTTTTATGATGGATTGATGAAATGTTAAAGTGATGAGATGCTATGATGTAACATTGATGTTGTGGATGATTATTGACTTTGTCTATGATTAAATACATAAGCATTCAAGTGAAGGATTGTGCGATGTGGTAACAATATTTCTGTTGGTGTAAGCCCTAGAGGCCAATACATTTTGGTACTTGTATCGAATAATAAAAGGCATTCTCTTTATTATGGTTGATTAATAAAGTCCCTGGAATAGATAGTCCGTTTAATGTATTAAGTGTGACTTAATCATGAGAACACATTAAACATAAGGACACTATTCCTAAAGTATCCGTAGTCGAGCTTTAGTGTGAAGTGGGATAACATTAAAGCATTAGGACTATTATGTTTGTAGACTGATGATCACATCTCATGGATCATGGATAAAGAGTTATCAAGTCTTAAACATAGGTATGAATATTAGGAGTAATATTTATACCGGATTGACCCGCTATGAGAATACTATATAGAAAGTTATGCAAGGTGTCATAAGTTATTCTCATGGTGATAATAGTGTATTCCACTCTTCGACCTGAAACCACTATGGATCCTAGATGTAGAGTCGAGTGCTTTATTGCTGATCCAACGTTATCCGTAACTGGATAACCATAAAGGCAGTTGATGGGTACTCCACAAAGCATGCTGAGGGACATGAGTGACCTAGATGGAATTTGCCCATCCTGCATAACAGGATAAATGTCTATGGGCCCAATATTGAACTGGACAAGGATGACACGGTATATGCCTTGTGTTCAATATAGACATAAGGGCAAAAGGGTAATTATACACATAATTATTATCACAGAAGGTTTTGTCAGATCACATGACATTTTCGTGTCTTGGGTAGCAGTGATGTGTTGCTAGATACCTCTCACTGTTTATTATGTTAAATACGTGATTTAATATAATTGCCAACGTCACGAAAACCTACAGGGTCACACACAAAGGACGGATTAATGAGAGATAGAGTAACTAAGGAATACCGTAAGGTACGGTGCCCTTAAGTGAGTTATGGAACATCGTAAGGTACGGTGTACTTGAGTAGAATACGAAATATGGTAGGATACCATGGGCTTAAGTGATTTTGGGCATATTATAAGATATGGGCCAAAATACACTTAAGTGGGCTTTTAGCTTGAAGCCCACACAAGTGGTTCTATAAATAGAACCCTTGTGCAGAAGCAATTTTTGCGGTTGCATTATTTTCGTTTTCTCTCACTCTCTCTCTCACTCAAAGCCTTCATTCGTACCAGCTAGCACTGAGATTGAAGGAACCCGTTCGTGTGGACTGAGTAGAGACGTTGTCATCGTTCAACGTTCGTGATCGCTTCGTGGATTTGCATCAAAGGTTTTGATTGTCACAAGAGATCTGCACCAAAGGTTTCAACCGTCAAAAGAGGTAAATATTCTATCACTGATCATGACCATTCGTAAGGATCTCTAAAGGAGAAATTTTTTTTATTTCCGCTGCGCTTTGGGTCGCAATTCTCCTTCAATTTCTAACTTTCCAAATCTACTTATATATTGCTTATCATTATCTTGATTATATGATTTGAGTATCTCACCCTTTTGTTGTTGGCCGTTACCTTTATATTGGTAACGTGCAGGTGCTCCGTGTTGAGAGGAGGATAATGGTAGCACACTTTTGGCGTCATTGCTCTGATTAGGATTGTAACACTCAGGGGTTAATGAACGCTTTTCATGATTTTGATAGTAACAATGCCCTTTTGTATATCATTGTATATGATAGTTGTGATGGGCATTTGTTTGCTTGTTTTCTTTTGAATGTGTAAATGTACGACTCAACTTAATTATCTAAATGATTTCCGTTGCGATGTTTTGTGTATTGCTGCTATATGGACTAGGTGAATCCATATACAGTGTTGTTTATTATTTAACAAGGACTAAGTGGATCCTTGCGCAATTGCCGTGTTGTGTAATTTGTTTAAGTGTTGATGAAATGATATATGTGATGCCTCAATTTTGTGTGAAATTTGTTTACTCTGATTTTTAATTGAATTTATGACGGGTAGAATTGGGGTGTTACAGCCTTCATCTTTTCCAGCAACGCCTTTTTCTCAGAATAATAAATGAGTCATTCTCTCATCAAAAAATCAAGAAGTTAAAGAAAAAGTCACATAAATAAAAGTGGCCATAGACAAACAAAATACACTTACGCAAATAATCACCCAAGCACATTCTTGTGTCCCTCATACTCCATCTCCCTAACATTCAAAATGTCGAATTATCTTAGAAAGTCATCACCATCCTTCTTTGCCTTGCTAAGTTTATCATAATCAAATTCCAATATCGACACAGACTCACTTGTCCAATACAAAGAAAAGCAATAATCTATAGTTTCCTCAAAGATAACTATGGGGAAATTTGCACCATTATTCCTTCAAATGAACCTGTATTTCCAGTTCTCGTAATTTGACGAGTATAAAGTGAGTAGCCCCTTGTTAGCAAGAGTTCTTATTAGAAATTAAACTACCTTTGTCAACCCCTTTCGTACCGTAAAATGAAAATAAAACACATATATTGGACGTGATCCCAAAGGCCTCATATAGGATTTTAAATCCTCTCATGAAGGCATATCTATTTGGATGGAGTTGTGAGAGGGAGACATTATCTGTCTTTAAAAAGTTAGTCTCAAAATGCTAAAAGGAATTCCTACCCCCGTATTATTATAACACATATATACATGTAAAAGTACTCGTCCATTTCTCCACGAGGAAGCCTCAAACAATCCTTATTGGCCTTAACAAATGGATTTATTATAATTACGTCTTTGATCTTGGTGGACGATATGTATACGTCATTGCGCTAATGCATTCACAATATCCTCACTATGAAATATAGAATTGGCCACGTTTGTATTGAGGTCGTTATTGGTAGTCTGATAGATCCGGGATAAGAAGACACCAAAATAATGTCACTATCAATACTCTTGTTGCTATCAAATATATTATTAGAACTATTGTCATAACTTCTAAATATTTTTGTTTCAATGAATCTCCAATTTACTTCATTTCCTGCTCGCCTCAAACTCTCAACACAACGATGCCATAACTCTCACCTCTTCTTGTGGATGCTGGGGTCGAACATTATATCAGTAACATCACAATCCTTAATTAATACCATATTCTAAATGACAAAGGAAAAATATGTGTAAGAAGGATAAGGAAATACTTGTGGTGAGACTTCGTTGATGAATTACATAATTCAAAAAGCTGACGAAATGGTAAGATGGAAAACATTGTTAAGAGAAACGCTTATTAGAAGGATATGTGATAGAATGGAAACTTAAGACTCTGGTCTTTATAAAGGGGGAATAACCCATACTAGCCTAAACAACCATCATTAGCGCATATCCATCACTATTATAATAGAGCATCAAGGTTGTGGCTAAAGGCACACAAGCCAATGGACAATTCATATTAATTTTTCATTGCCATAACATTTATGATCATTTCTGATATTAATTACATACCTAAATCTTATAGTTAAACCATTTGATATGAAAGACCAACCGTCCATACTAAATGGACGACCACAATCAAAGTCACTTTCATTCTTATTGTTCCTGATAAACATTATTTAGATAAATCTCCTTGAGATGAGTCAGGTGAGAATCATAATCGTCCGGTCTGTAAGAAGTATGTTAGGAAGGGATGGATGGCCATCATTGCTGGTGGTCCAAGATTTTTCACGTGTTTCCTACTTTTTGTTTTATTCATCAGTCAAATTTTCTCTTTTGTTTGGTCCCAAGACCTATTTATCTGCAAGCCTTGCCCCTAGTGGATATTGAAGAGGCGTGGTTTTAATAGGTTTGGTAGTCATTAGTGTAGCGGGGTTTTCGTTACCTTTAGGTTTATTGACTAAACTAAAAGTCAACATACAATTCGAGTCGCCACCGCACTTTTATTTATCCAAAGGAAAGGCTAAAAAGCGAACAAAAGCCAAGTAAGAAGTTTTTCAAATCAAAAACTAATAAAAATGTCAGAGATCTAGGTAAGGGGTTGGTTATGAAATGGGAAGGTTTTACGCATCCAAAATATCCTTAGTACTCTAAGGGAACCCTTTTTGCAAGTATGTGTTGTAGGTTGGTATTTGTGAAAAGATTTGAGCAAAAAATTGGAGGGATGAGAAGAGAATAGATTATATTTACAAATTTTGTTGTTTGAATGGATGAACCTATTGCCTACGTACCATCACAAAGAAGGATCGAAACCTCGTAGTTCGTGGTAAAAATTTCAAAGATTGGTGAATTGATTTTAATCAAAAGCCTTTAGGTCTTTTGTTATAAAAGGGAGAAAACTCAACCTAAACCAACAATCCACCATGTGAGGAAGGCTTCAACATGCTAGTGAGGGGTTAACCCTATAATAAGCATGGAAGGCTTACAATCCAACACTAAGGATGAGGTGAGATTTACATCAACCAATATGATAACTCAAACCTATGACTAATGTTTTTGAAAAGGGTTTAACAAGTGGCCATTGGAACCACAAAACAACTTGAAATGGATTATATTTACAAGTTAAATTTATTTACAAAATGAGGTCGAAGTTGGATTAAAGTTTATTTACAATGAGTTTTTATAAAAATGGTTTTGAAAAGTCAAAGGCCTAAGGCCTAGGTTTTTAATTTGAAATAAAGTCAAAGTTTTGAAAATGATTTTTGGCCTGGTTAGAGGGGGGAGAAGAGACAAGGTCTATTTCTAAAGCATACAAAGATAAGAAGGGAGAGATAACCCTTGGAGTTCCTTTTCTTGGAGTCATAAAGATCACTCAAGATGCTCATTTCCTTTGGATTTAGCACATAAAACAAACAATCGATAATTTGAATTCAAGCTCCTAGGATCTCCATTTGGCTTGGCTCTCAACTTGGCTACTCATGACAATGGTCCTCTTTTCCCAATCTTAAAATGAGGTTCCTATCACACAAAATAACACATCAAAAAGCTCATAACATAATAAAGGGAATGGACAAAGAGTGAATTTGAGGAGAAGTCCTTTGAGGTCAACTTTGAATTTTAGCATTCTAAAGGCATGAGACCTAGTTACTCTTCAACACATTTTGCATTCTAAAGGCATGAGGCCTAGTTGCTCTTGAGCTCCTTTAAGCATGGGTGAATCCTAATTCTAAGTCCTTTCTCCTTTTGTATTTTGGTTCACATCAAAACAAACACAAAACAATATAAAATAGCAATATATTTATATACAATAATGGGCTCAAATGAGCAAAATAAAAATGACATAAACATAAAATATGTGCTCAAGTGAGCAAAATGAAATTCAAGATGAATAATGAGCAAGAAATAAATGACATTAAAAGTAAATGACAAGAATTTAAAAGCTCAAATTAAACTTAGTAGTTAGTAGAGTTATGTTAGCTTGTCATAAGACAATGTAGCGCTATGTTAAGCAATCGTAAGTGGACTAATATAGTAGCCACACCTATCTGAGGCCGGTCAATAAAAATATAGGTAAAGAACACAAGTTAGAGGTCATGACTAGTAAGCCAAGCTCCATAAACTTGCCATGCCAAACAAAAGGGGAAGGGCCTTGTATTGACTTTTGGTTATTTGCTTGACCAAGAAGTAACCTATCTTTGACACAAAATAACTCACTTGATCATGGATCAAGTTGAGTTTGGTTTGGATCAAAGAAGATTGAACTCCTATTTGTCAAGATCAACCTCAAGACTTTAACTCATTGGCCATTGAGGGAAAGAAAGGGATGAAGATAAAAGGGAGGGGGTAAGAAGACAACAACCAATCCCAATTGATCAAGGGATAACTCATCCTTGATCAAATTCATTCATCTCTCTAGGTGATGATCCTTAAGGATTCTCAAACCACAAGATCCAATGAATTTGATCAAAGTTGAATCAATTCAACCTTGATTAACACCAAACAGAAGAGAAATGAATATAACAAGTCAAGAAGTCAATGATATTTTTTTGGTAATTTTTGAATTAAAAGAAAATACAAATAAAAAATAAACAAACAAAATTGAACCTCAAATTCAATTCAAAACAACTTCAATAAGTCCAATTAAATTTTCATAGGTTCAACATAGTCAAACAACAAACTTTGACTAATTTTCTCACAAATTTCTAAAGCCAGAAAGTAATTAAAATCAATTAAAAACAACCAAAAATAGCATAATATGAATTAAAATCTCAAATAATCTCAAAACAAACAAGAAATTGTTGAGACTATTTTTCATTGACTTATCATGATCCATAGATGCTATGAAAATATTTTTGTATTTTTTAAAAGTCAGAAAGCATTTTAA
This sequence comes from Lathyrus oleraceus, assembly GCF_024323335.1. NCBI lineage: Eukaryota > Viridiplantae > Streptophyta > Magnoliopsida > Fabales > Fabaceae > Lathyrus > Lathyrus oleraceus. The sequence continues at coordinate 119,578,615 of NC_066582.1, forward strand.
AATGAATTAAAATCAATAAAAACCAAATAATTCATGAAAAATATCAAATGAGGTCACAAAAATAATTAAAAATCATAATATGAAACTAGATTTTTCAAGAGAAATTTTAAAGTTGGTCTCATATTTTTCTGACCTCATATGATTTTTTTTATGAATTATTGAAAATAGAATGAATTAAAAGAAAATAAAGAGAAAAATGAAATAAGCGAAAAAAAGTTGAGTCACCGGATCCATTTCATTAATTGACGTGGAAATGGTACACGGTCTGAATCTGAGGATGCACGATGCACTCCAGTCAACGGCGCAACACAGTGCATTAAAAGAAGTCATCAGAATGGATGCACGAGATTAGATCGTGAGAGATAGATCCAAGGGTTGTGGTTAACACACATGGTGTTGGTGGTGGAAACCACCGTCTTCTCCGATCAACCAACAGATTCCGGCCAGAATTGCAGGAAAACAAATCTTATCAAAAATGAAAAACAAATCTTACCATTAGATTCCTCTCATTCTTCCTATATTGAGAGAAAGATGAAGGAGAAAATCAGGTTGTCCACACAGACTGTTCTTGAAATGGAAAATTGAATATACTAAAAGCTTGCCTCAAGTATGAGGACTTCAGAGGTCCACAAAAACACAAGAATACTACATTGAATTATGAGTTTCAGATCCAAACAGTTTGAGCTTATACCTTCAAAATGGTGAGTTTCTGGCCACGAATTCTTCAAGATTTTTGCTCCTTTTTGATCTCTAAATATAGGGAGGATGATTGGCTAAGGAATCTAGCTTTGAAACTCAACTAATGTTGCTGAATTTCAAGCTCGAAAATACTGAAAAGTGGTGAATGATTCCTTTGGTGAGGGTGTGGTTTCAGTTCAGCAGCATGTGGGATCTCCAAAAGGTTATCAAATGAAGGAGAGGAAGCCCTTATTTATAGGTAAATGCATCTGAATTCACACTTTGCTCATGTGCATGGGAATTGCACTTTTGAATGCATGGGCCTTTGTGGACATGTGAGAGGCCCATGAATGGCTGAAGAAGCTTGCTGAGATCATATGGAAAGCATGTGGTCATGCACATGGAATGGAAAATGCTTGCATTTCAAGTTTTAACATAAAATATCAAAAATGCACATAAATGAAAAGAAATTCGAATCTCCCAAATGTTAGATCCAAATGACTATTGTGAGTAATGGTTGGAAAGTTCTTGAGATAAGGAATAAAAGTCATATTGGGAAAAAAACCATTTGACATGTGAAAATTGATCAAAATTGGCTTGGAAAGTTCAAGTGTAAAACATGTTCAAATCATTTTTGAAAAAAAAAAATTAGCCAAAAGTAAGCTTGATCAAACCCCTTTGTCCTCATGATACAAGCTTCAAATGAAAAACTCTCCAACATAAAAGTATTATATATTTTAAATATAGTCAATATAGACTTAAAGTTTGCATCATTTGGATTTTCTATGACAAAGTTATGGGCATTTGAAGTTGGGTACTTTTTCAAATTCAATGAATTAGGTCCAAGATGACCTATAATGTTTTGCAATATAACATGTATTTCCTTTAGGATTATGAAATTTTGTCCAACATAACATTTGAATTATACATCTCAATGTTTCCAACGCCTTTAGTTCCACCTCAAAATCATAAAAATTTCAAAAGTTATGCCCTTGGCAAGTTGACCCAAATTTAGGGTTTCAATCAAAATGACCTATAAATGTTTGAAATTAATGATGATCTTACAGGCTTCAAATAGATTTTTGATGAACATGAACGGTGTTCATATTGTTCTTAGGAACATTTTTTATATTGGGGTCATCTTCATTTGACAAACACGTCAAAAATTATAGCTCATTGAACCTTAGCTTAGTCAGATGACTTGACTGGTCAACTTTTCAAGGTCAAACTTCCAATCTTGATGAATAAATCATTGAGGGGCCTAAAATAGGCTCATATATGCATAAAATTATAAATGAAAGAAATTCCCTTGATTAAATTTGATCATAGGTTGAGATTGCTTCATGGGCAAGGCACAATCAGAGCACAGTGAAATTAGGGTTTTCTTGGGAAACAATCTTCAAGCCCTTTGGGTTATCTTGATCAAATTGGAAAATTGAGATATTTGGGAGGCATATATGATGATTAGGAACTTTGTGGACCATTGTCATGCTTTTTCTCATCTTCATCTATCCATTGCATTGGGTTTAGGAGCCTCCTAGGAGCATTGTGGAGCACATGACCACTTGAGCTTCAAAATAAAAAGAGTTAGTGACATATTTTTGTGCTTTTGGTTAGTAATCAAATAAGAAATGCAATAACGTATAATACAAGCATGCTTGGTGATCTCAAATCACTCAAACAAGTCCCAACCCTAAGGTTAAGGAGCCAAACATGCTATGATCCTTGAGGTAATGCACTTGTGCAATAACATGATGCCATGAGGGATCTTAGGGTCAAAATTACGGTCTTACAGATGCCCCTATTTAAGGTCATTCTAACCGGAGATATGAAGGTTAAAATCTTCCTCTCGACGAGATATAATGAGCTTAAATAATAGCAAAAAGATGAATTTTGGTCCCCAAGTGTAGCACCTCAAATTTTCACCCCCCGGTCATGCATTCATTTCATTTTTAGGTCACTAACATCACAATAACATTACATTAACATTGCATAGTACATTGCATCTTATTGATCGCTCTACTGTGTGAGTCGAGAATGGGATACAAACTGCAAGTGCACAGTTCTATCACGTAGTTTTAAAAGATATCGATCCCACAGGGACTTATGAATCGATATACCGTTATCTAAGGTTACTACGTAAAGCTAAGGTGAAAAATGTTTGATTGTTTGGGGAAAAACTAAGAGCTAAACTAAGATCTAGATTAAATATTAATAAAACGGATATCGGTATGTAGTTCGTCAAAACTAGGGAATCAAGTCTTTGTCGGTTTCTTGGTTTTAAAATAAATCGTTTCAGTTAACTTTATTGGTTAAAGGTTTTATCTCAAACTCTCGCTCTGTTGAATAAACCATGATTTTATATTAATGTAGCTGTCACTTATAATTAAGTCAAAAACCATATTTTGAAAGCAATAAAGTTGCAGAAACTCTTTTTAAGAAAACACTGACCGTTTTAAACACCCTTATCTCAAACTCTCGCTCTGTTGACTTAGGTTATACAATTAAATCCAAATGCTTAACTCTCGTCCTCACATTCGATCTTTAAAAATACTTTTTGGAAAAGGTCAGAATTTAATTAACTCTAAAACTTGCTCTCGCCCTGATCTAGAATTAATGCCTAACTTACACTGTCCAATTAAAACCTCAAACTCTCGCTCTATTGATTTTAACTTCTTTATGTCCTTTACTTTTGTAAAAAATCTTGTTATTAAACCTGTAAGTTGAGACCGTAAAAAGATTGATTCTAATTTTAAGTTTAAATAGACCGACTCAGTCTTGATCCCTTATTCTGCTTACTTTACATACCGATATCTAGGCGAATTAGCCAGACATGCTAAATAAACAAGAATACATATCATGCATAAACAGACTCATTCCAGGAAGATAATATAGATAAATAATAAAACAAAACATTAAATAATGATTAAAGAACCTGAATGCGTAATACAATAGTCTTGAACACTCCACCACAAGCCGGTAGGATTTGTTCTTCGATTCTTCAATTAAACAATAAATTAAACCAAGGAAATAAAACTAGAATCTAACGTAAGGTTAGATCCGATAAAAAGTTGCACAATAGTTTCCGATGTAGAAACTATTATGCGAAAAATATCTAAATGCTAAAAAGGGAAAGGTAAATTGCAAGGGAAAAAGAATGTAGAACTTGCAAAAGAAATAAATAAAATAAACAATGTTAAGTTGCTGGAAAAGAAAAATAAGCAAAAGCGTGAAAAGAAAGAAAATTGGTAAAGCTTCGGCAATGTGAGCGTGGAAAACCGAGGAACCCTTTTAGGTTTTTGAAGTAGCTATTTATATTGGTGCTGGCAACTACTTTTCGTTTCCCAAGGTCTTCAACGTGGCTAACTGCACGGCGTGGATATAGGACACAAACTCCTCAACGTCTCTTCAAGTCTTCTGAGGGCGTTACTTGCGCCAAAAAAGTAGTGGAACGGTGTGACGCTCGTCACACCATGTGTGACGTCCGTCACAAGGCTGTTTTGCGTGACGCTCGTCACGCACCCTGTGACGTCCGTCACAGGCACAACATTGGTGACTTGTGCGCTTTGGGTTGGGCTTTGGCATTTGGTTCCTTTTCTCTCCTTTTTGCACCTCCTTTTCTTCCATTTTCACTTGTTCTTCAAAATAGACTACCTGAGACAAATAGGAAGAAAATACCACGTAATATCTCATAAAATGCAGTAAACCGAAATAAATAGTCCTAGAATTTAATGGAGTTAAGTCCTAAAATATGATATAATTTCGTGTTATCAAACTCCCCCATACTTAGATCTTTGCTTGTCCTCAAGCAAAAATTCAGTATAGAAATCGTTTTCAAAAATTTAGCCAGGCGAAGTTTCAAAACACACATCAATTCGTAATAGGTTGCAACTGGATTTTGTTTAGAAGCAATTTGAGTTTAATCTTGACATCAACAACTACCGTTACAACTTAGATAACCCTACCTTATGCAAATCAGTTCAAGTGATGCCATTATAGCTATCCTAGTTCCTTTACTTTTATTTCACCCGCTTTCATTCTAGCGAAATCACATTAAGCCCTTTATCTTTTCGCGCACATAGTGGAGTAACCGGTTAGTGATTATGATCCGCTTTTAGCTAGAAGTTCTGGTACATAAGTCGGATAACTTCGTTATTCAGTCCATTGCAAATTGTGGGGGATCGAACCGTAGTCCGCCCTACCGAGTTCAGTACCAGATACCTACTGAACCAACTCATAATGGATTTTTCATATTGTGTTTTTGCATGATCTGCAACCTTTAGATTAAATGATCTGGTAAGGATCACCTAATTTAATCAGTGCATTTCCTGATATATTCATATATTTTATGTTACTTTGGGGATCATTCACTTATATTCATCGGCTCTCCACGTAGTTTGCTATTAAGATGGTGCTGACTTCTCGTATAAACTACTCGGGGATTACTATAAAACTAAAAGTTCGAGGAATCGGTATAATGGGTACTTATCCTGATCTAACATGTTGAGGTTCTCAGAGCGTTGTTATGGTAATGATTTTTTTGTCTTGATTTCACTCAAGTTTTATAAAGTAAGCAACCTTTATACTTATTGGGTGTGTAAAATTTTTTTTTTTTTTATGGCTCAAGAAAATTGAGGGGAATAGATAATAGAAATTTTCACACTCGGGACTTAACTTAAAATCTATAATAAATTTTTTTTTTTTTTTTTTTTTAAAACAAGAAAGGGAAATAACAATGAAAGGGAAAATAATGAAAGGGAAAATAACATACTTGAAAAATGGAAGGTTGAAAGAACAAGGTTTTCCCCCCATACTTAAATTAAACATTGTCCCCAATGTTTTAAGGAAATGAAATACAATATGGAAAGGAAAAAGAAACTACAACTAAGGTTGTCTTCCGCCTCTGGTTCTTGGACCTGGTGATCTCTGACGTAAGTCTAAGTTGTCGAACCTGCTGAACAGCTCAGTAAACCGTTGGTCGGTTATGGCATTCCTAGCATCCTGTTGTTGTTGCATTTGATGCATCATCTGCAGCATTTCGACATTCTGTGCCTGCATACCATCGATAGCATCCATAATGTCGTCGTTGGTTGCAGGCCTTCTTCGTCGACGACGTTGGGAGGATGGGCCAGTTGTATTGCCGGAAGGGTTGAGCGGGACTGACTGTTGTGTAGGCGGATGATCACCTTGTTCCATTTCTTCAAACTCATCTGTTTGCGGGTTTGTTTGTGAAGGCTCGGTGGTTTCGGGAGCGTTTAGATCGTAGAGGTGGCGGTCGGGGTTTGTGACATCAGTGAGGGCAGTATTTGGTAGAACAACGCTTGGGACTGCCTGGTTGTTCACCATAAGATAATATCCTCCGCCTACTCTGTTCTTAATCAAGCGGCTGGATCGACAGTAGTTGATATCCATAGATAGGGGAGGTAGGGATTCTAAAGTTTGGAGTTTATCCCCTAGGTTTAGGCCAAGTGCGATGGTGGTGATTAATCCACCAATTATAAAAGGTTGCCTGCCTCTAGCATATAAGGTGCGGATATGATGAAGTAGAAAGGAGGCGGCGTTTACCTGAGTATCTGGTTCGAAGACGCACTGGAGGAAAAATAGTTCCTTTGAGTTGACCTTGCTGTTGTTTGGCCTTCCAAAAACTGTGTTTTGCAAGATGCGGATAAAGTACCGGATAGTGGGGTTATGTATATGGGAGAGAAGGAGCTCTTCCCAGTTGTAGGTATCTATACCGGAAATTTTCTTAAAAAGGCCGAAAACGCCAACTGTGTTCCAGTTTGAGGTTGGAGGGATTCTGGCGTGCAGCAGACCTTCTGTGGGAAATTGTAGCATGGTACTCAATTGGTTTTGGGTTAAGGAGTACTCGGTGTTGAACATCCGGAAGGTTGCGGTACCGGTTAGAAATTCGTCTTCACCGGCGGGAGTGGTGTAGTCGTATGAACTTAAGAATTCTAAGGTTAGGGATGGGTAGGTGGGTTGATTATGAGTGCAAAGGAAGGTTAAGTTGGCTTGACGGAGCATCCATTCGATACCTTGGAGTAGGCCTAATTGTTGTAAACAAGGTAAATCGGGGTACCTGGTGGAAACGACGCCTCGCTGTTGGAAACGCTCGAATTGCTCCCTCTGATAATTGTCATCTACGGATCGGAAGATGATATTTCCGAAATTCTGATTTCCCGCCATTGTGATGAATTTTGAAGGGGTGATTTGGAAAGAAAAAGAAATGTATTTGATAGGAGAGAATTGTTTTGTGGTGAATGAAGGAAGGTTTGGTGGGTATTTATAGGAGAAGAATTTGGAAGGTGGAAAGAAAAAGTGGTTGAAAAGTAATTAAGTGTGGTTAAATGAGAAATGAATGGGGAAGGTAAAAAGTTAAAGGTGTAACGTTCGTCTCCAACGGCTCCTTAACGTTCACTAGTCTGAGGAGTGTTACGCTCGTCACAGGGGTGTGACGCTCGTAACAGGCACTAGGCGTGCCGTCCGTTATGGATAGTGTGACGCTCGTCACGCATTCCTTTTTGGAAAGGCCTCAGTAGCGCTTCACAGAATTACTTTGGTTGGTGAATTTATTAGTTTTGTTTTGCTTATGATCAGTTTAGTCTGCAGTTTAATTTATTGTGCACGCATAATCTGCTTTGTATAATAATAATTCATAGGTAGCAACAGTAGAGCATAATAGCTTTTGCATAATAAAATTAAATAAACAGCTTCAATAAAAATGATCATAATGTAATACAGGAAAGGAAAACAATGAAATGAAAGAAAAAAATAAATGCGAACACGAATTCAAATAACATTAATGAAAAATCTAATTTAAAACTAAATAACTTAGAAAAATAACTAAACTCTATCACTCTGCACGATCTCTGGCCGGAGGAGCAAAAGAGTTAACACGGTATAGCAACTCGTGAAACTGATTCGTCATACTGCTCATGTATCCTAGAACTTCGTCTCTCATGTTAGTAAATTCTCCTCTGAGGGCGTCTTGTTCTGACATCAAAGCTTCAATGGCGGTGTTATAATCAGTTCCGGGCATATGATGTCGGAGGTCAGGTATGGCTGATTCTTCGGTCTGAACAGGCTGAGGAGGAGGGTCAATATCATAATAGCCGGATGGTGTCTGAGGGTCAGATTCAGCATGAGGGATCTGGTCAACATAATTCTCATAGTCATCATAAATCTCATAATCCTGGATGGATTCAGTGGATCCAGCAGGAGTTGGGGTTTCATTCAGGTTATAGAGCCAGTTCCTTTGGTTATGAACACTAGTCCTAGGATCGGGCATGGTGAATAGGCAGAGAACCTGGTTATCAATAATAAGCTCAAACTCATCAGTCCCTAGGTTTGCTATAAACATAGTGTTGAAGAGGAAAGGTATACTCATAGTAGTAATGCCACAAAAAGGGTTTAGGTCAAGCATAGGCTGACGTAATCCAATAGCATTACCTATCATAGTGATCAAACCGCCTATTCTAATGGGTGCTCGCTCATCCTGGATAAGGTGGTCCAAATTAGCTAACATAAAAGTGGCACCGTTTACTGGACGGTTCTGGGAAGCACAAAATATGATGAAAAGTTCATCACGTGAAACTGAAGTACTGTTTGGCTTCTTCCCAAATAAAGTGTGGGTCAGGATCTTATGGAAATAGCGAAAAGCCGGGTTGTGTATGTTTCCAGAGAGAAACTCATGTTCTTCGGGCTCATCATTTCCAGTCAGCTTACCCCAAAAGTGTTCAAGTTCTCTATGTTCAAAAAGTTCTTCCTGGCTTACTGTGAATGTGTCAAAGGAGGTAGGAAAACCCAAAAGATTGGTAAAGTCTCTAATATTAAATTGGTACTCCATATTGAACATTCTGAACTGGATAAAACCTCTGCTAATTCCTTTTCTATGGCTGGGTAGATAGATTAATGAGCTAAGGAATTCTAGTGTGAGTCTCCGGTAGGTGGTGAAATGTCTCAGGATAGGGGATGTCTCCCATCCTATCTGGTTCAGCAAATACAGGACACTCTGTCTAAGTCCAAGGGCAGTCATAGTCCAATCATCAGCATATAAACTAGGTAGCATCTCTCTAGCGGCTAGTTCTTCAAACTTTTGTTTCTGAGCCATTCCTCTGAACTTGATACCCATACGATCAATATGTCCCATCTGGTTAGTGTTAGCTAGAGAAAAGAAAACATGAGTTTAAGTCAGGATTTGGCCAAATGCCGAAAGAAGAAAAAATTATTATTATTATTATTATTATTTTCTTTTTGAATAAATCAAGAATGAATACTAAACAGAAATTAAAAGAATAATTAAGAAAGAAATAGGGAAATGATAATAATAGAATAATAAAATAACAAATTAATTTGTGGGTTGTCTCCCACTAAGCGCTTTGTTTAAATGTCGCAAGCTCGACAAAGAAACTGTTAAATATAATCTATAGGTCCTGGGGGCGTTTCGTCTAAGTGTAGGATTTGCGAATCCTCGTTGGTTTCCGCATAGTGATAGTGTTTCAGACGTTGCCCGTTTACGGTGAACGGTTCTGTAGATTTTCCTTTTATTTCTACCGCTCCACTGGGAAAGATTTTAGTGATATGAAAAGGCCCTGACCATCTGGATCGTAGTTTTCCCGGGAATAACTTTAGTCTAGAGTTAAATAAAAGTACTGCGTCGCCTTGCTTGAAGATTTTCCTTGATATACGCTTGTCATGCCATTGTTTTGTTCTTTCTTTATAGATTCTGGCATTTTCATAGGCGTCTCTTCTGAGTTCCTCTAATTCGTTTATGTCAAGGATTCTCTTTTCACCGGCGGCTTTATAATTCAAATTTAGAATTCTAATAGCCCAATAGGCTTTATGTTCTAATTCTACCGGGAGGTGACAGGATTTTCCATAAATGAGCTTAAATGGGGTCGTCCCTATGGGGGTTTTATAAGCAGTTCGGTATGCCCACAAAGCTTCTGGTAATTTCAATGACCAATCTTTCCTTGAAGTGGCGACCGTTTTTTCTAGTATTTGCTTGATTTCCCTGTTAGATACTTCCACTTGTCCACTGGTTTGAGGGTGGTAAGGTGTCGCTATCCTATGTCTTACTCCATACTTAAGTAGTAGTTTTTCGAGTACCTTGGATATAAAGTGCGATCCACCATCACTGACTACTATTCTTGGGATGCCAAATCTCGGAAATATTATATTCTTAAAGAGTCTAGTTACTACTCGGGTGTCGTTTGTTGGGGAAGCTATAGCTTCGATCCATTTTGATACGTAGTCAACTGCCACGAGTATGTATTTGTTACCGAAAGAGGATGGGAAAGGTCCCATGAAGTCTATCCCCCACACGTCGAAGATCTCTACTTCCAAAATACCTTTTTGTGGCATCTCGTCACGTCTAGATATGTTTCCCGTGCGTTGACATCTGTCACACTCCTTAATAGCCGCATGTACGTCCTTCCATATAGTTGGCCAATAAAAGCCGGCTTGTAGGATTTTAGAGCAGGTCTTGGATGTACTTGTGTGTCCACCATAAGGAGCGGAGTGACAGTGTTGGATTATATTTTCTACCTCTTCTTCGGGTATACATCGACGGAAAATACCATCGGGGCCTCTTTTGAAAAGTAAGGGATCATCCCAGTAATAGTGTTTTATGTCGTAGAAGAATCGTTTCTTCTGCTGGTAAGATAAAGTAGGTGGAACTATTCCGGCAGCTAAATAATTGACGAGATCAGCGTACCATGGTGTGGCAGATATAGCTAAGGTGGTTTCTACTTGCATGTCGGAGTTGCTCTCTTCCAAAGTAGCTATAAGTTTGTCATACGAGAAATCATCATTAATTGATGTTCTTTCCGGTTCAAGGTTCTCAAGTCTAGAGAGGTGGTCTGCTACTACGTTTTCAGTTCCTTTCTTGTCCTTGATTTCTAGGTCGAATTCTTGTAGCAACAAGATCCATCTTAGGAGTCTAGGTTTAGCATCTTTTTTTGTTAAAAGGTACTTGATAGCAGCGTGATCGGTGTAAACTATTATTTTGGCTCCTACCAAGTAAGAACGAAATTTATCTAGCGCAAATACCACTGCTAGGAGTTCTTTCTCGGTAGTGGCGTAATTCATTTGCGCTTCATCCAGGGTTCTGCTTGCGTAATATATAACGTGAAGCTTTTTATCCTTTCGTTGTCCTAAAACAACACCTACAGCATAATCACTGGCATCGCACATTATTTCGAATGGTTCATTCCAGTCTGGTGTCTGCATAATGGGTGCGGAGATCAATGCTTGTTTAAGAGTTTGAAATGCTTTTAAACAGTTATCGTCGAATATGAATTCAGCATCTTTCATCAGTAGTCCGGTTAAAGGTTTAGTTATCTTAGAGAAGTCTTTGATGAATCGTCGGTAAAAACCGGCGTGTCCTAAAAAGCTTCGTACTTCTCTCACGGTTCTTGGGGGTTGAAGATTTTCGATTACCTCTATTTTGGCTTTGTCTACTTCAATTCCTCTGTTCGAGATGATGTGTCCTAAAACAATTCCTTCTTGTACCATAAAGTGGCACTTTTCCCAGTTAAGTACTAAGTTTACTTTCACACATCGCTCTAGGACTCTTTCTAGGTTTTCAAGGCATTCTTCGAAACTTTGTCCGTATACAGAAAAGTCATCCATAAATACTTCCATGATGTTTTCGAGAAAGTCGGCGAATATTGCCATCATGCATCTTTGAAAGGTTGCAGGGGCATTACACAGACCAAACGGCATTCGTCTATAAGCGAAGGTACCAAAAGGGCACGTGAACGTTGTCTTTTCTTGGTCATCAGGGTGAATTGGTATTTGAAAGAAGCCTGAATAACCGTCTAGATAACAGAAATGTGAATGTTTTGCTAATCGTTCTAACATTTGGTCAATGAATGGTAAAGGGAAATGATCTTTTCAGGTTGCTTTGTTTAGTTTCCTATAATCAATGCACATTCTCCATCCCGATTCGATTCGTTTAGTTATAGTTTCTCCTTTTTCGTTTTCAATAACGGTTATGCCTCCTTTCTTTGGTACAACGTGTACAGGACTAACCCATTTGCTATCAGATATAGGATATATAATACCTGCTTCCAATAACTTGGTTATTTCTTTCTTTACTACCTCACTCAGGATCGGATTTAGTCTTCTCTGGTGTTCCCTAGAGGTTTTACAGTCTTCTTCTAACATGATGTGGTGCATACAAATAGAAGGGCTTATTCCTTTAAGATCGGTGATGTGGTATCCTAGTGCGGTGGGGTACTTCCTTAAGATATGTAGGAGTTTTTCTGTTTCGAGTCTTCCTAGATCTGCATTAACTATCACAGGCCGTTCAAGTTCTAAGTCTAGGAATTCATATCTCAGATTTTTGGGAAGTGTTTTCAGGTCAGGGGTTGGTTTGTTAAGACATTGCGTAGGGTCCGGTGTTATTGCTAAACATTGGTTAGATTTGTCCTCTAAAAGATAGTCTGATGATTTGTCTTCTCCTAACTCTGCTTCTTTTATGCATTCATCGATGATATCCATGAAATAACATGTATCTTCTATTGCAGGTGCTTTCAAGAATTGGGAAAGAATGAATTCAATTTTCTCTTCACCTACTTCGAAGGTGAGTCGTCCTCGTTTTACGTCTATGATTGCACCGGCAGTTGCTAAGAATGGTCTTCCCAGTATAATGGGTGTAATATCATCTTCTCTAATGTCCATAATTGTAAAATCAGTGGGAATGTAAAACTGACCTATGCGTACGGGAACGTTTTCAAGGATTCCTACAGGATATTTGATGGAACGATCTGCTAGTTGCACGGACATTTTGGTTGGTCTTAATTCTCCCATTTCCAGTTTCTTACATATGGATAAAGGCATAACGCTAATTCCGGCTCCTAAATCGCATAAGGCTTTGTCGATGACAAATTTTCCTATGTGACAGGGTATAGAGAAACTACCCGGATCCTTGAGTTTAGGAGGCATGTTTTGGATTATAGCGCTACATTCGGCAGGGAGTGTAACGGTTTCGCTATCCTCAAGTTTCCTCTTATTAGAAAGGATTTCTTTTAAGAATTTAGCATATGAGGGCATCTGCGTAATAGCTTCGGTGAACGGAATTGTAACGTTTAATTGTTTAAGGAGATCAACAAATTTTCTAAATTGGCCCGCATCTTTGGTTTTAACAAGCCTTTGAGGGTAAGGTATAGGTGGTTTGTAAGGTGGTGGAGGTACATAAGGTTCCTTCTTTTCTAGGGTTTCCTTATTTCTCTCTTCCTTTTCCTTAGGTTCACTTTCCTCAGTTGATTTCTTAGGGTTTTGGTTTTCTATCCTTGGATCAGACGGTCCTTCCACTTCCGTTCCACTTCTTAATATAATTGCATGAGCTTGGCTTCTCGGATTAGGTTGGGGCTGTCCAGGGAATGTACCAGTTGGGGCAGCAGTAGGTGCTTGTTGTTGAGCTACTTGAGATATTTGTGTTTCCAGCATTTTGTTATGGGTAGCCAAGGCATCTACTTTGCTTGCTAGTTGTTTAAGTTGTTCGCCAGTGTGTATGTTCTGGTTTAAGAAATCTTTATTGGTTTGTTGTTGGGAAGCTATAAAGTTTTCCATCATGATTTCCAAGTTGGATTTTCTAGGGGTATTATTGTTAGGCATGGATGGATTCGGTTTCTGATATCCCGGAGGTATAGATGGGGCTTGATTTGGAGACTGTCCAGGTGCGTATAAAGCATTATTACTCTTATATGAAAAGTTTGGATGGTTCTTCCAATTTGGGTTATAGGTATTCGAATAGGGGCTTCCTTGAGCATAGTTCACTTGCTCTGCTTGGATTCCAGTCAAAAGTTGACAGTCCGTAGGAGTGTGGCCTTGGATTCCACAGACCTCGCAATTCTGAGTTATAGCAACCACGGCGGCTGGAGGTGATACGTTTAAACTTTCAATTTTCTGGACCAAAGCATCCACTTTTGCATTAACGTGATCAAGGTTACTTATCTCGTACATGCCAGTTTTCGGTTGAGGTTTTTCCACCGTTGTTCGTTCGGTTCCCCACTGATAGTGGTTTTGGGCCATGCTCTCGATAAGCTGGTAAGCATCAGCATAAGGTTTGTTCATTAGTGCACCACCTGCAGCGGCGTCTATTGTTAACCTTGTGTTGTATAAGAGACCATTATAAAATGTGTGAATTACTAACCAGTCTTCCAAACCATGGTGTGGGCAAAGTCTCATCATGTCTTTGTATCTTTCCCATGCTTCGAAAAGAGACTCGTTGTCTTTCTGTTTAAATCCGTTTATCTGGGCTCTTAACATAGCTGTTTTGCTTGGCGGAAAATATCAGGCAAGAAAAACTTTCTTCAACTCGTTCCAGGTGGTGACTGAGTTGGAAGGAAGAGATTGAAGCCATCTTCTAGCGCTATCTCTTAATGAGAAAGGAAAAAGACGAAGTCGAATTGCCTCTGAAGTGACACCATTAGCTTTAACAGTATCGGCGTATTGAACAAATACGGATAAATGAAGGTTTGGATCCTCGGTAGGATTTCCAGAGAATTGGTTCTGTTGCACAGCCTGCAACAGCGAAGGTTTAAGTTCGAAGTTGTTTGCTTCGATTGCGGGTGGAGCAATACTTGAATGCGGCTCATCTTGCGATGGAGCGGCGTAATCTCTAAGAGCACGAGCTGGTTCTGCCATCTCGGTTATCGAAGGAAAAAGGTTTTTGATATCAGGAAGTTCTATAGTAGGGAGATTGTTTGCAGCACGATATTCCCGAATTCGTCGTAAGACTCGGAGATATAGTTCGATATCGTTGATTCGTAAATAGAGCGGTTCGCCTTGTGAGCGAGTGCGTGGCATACAAATCAACGAAAGAAAGAATAGAAGAAAAAGAAACCTTAGTCTCTACAGCGTAACGGAAGAGTTACGATATCGATTAAATAAAAGTCCCCGGCAACGGCGCCAAAAACTTGATCGCTCGACTGTGTGAGTCGAGAATGGGATACAAACTGCAAGTGCACAGTTCTATCACGTAGTTTTAAAAGATATCGATCCCACAGGGACTTATGAATCGATATACCGTTATCTAAGGTTACTACGTAAAGCTAAGGTGAAAAATGTTTGATTGTTTGGGGAAAAACTAAGAGCTAAACTAAGATCTAGATTAAATACTAATAAAATGGATATCGGTATGTAGTTCGTCAAAACTAGGGAATCAAGTCTTTGTCGGTTTCTTGGTTTTAAAATAAATCGTTTCAGTTAACTTTATTGGTTAAAGGTTTTATCTCAAACTCTCGCTCTGTTGAATAAACCATGATTTTATATTAATGTAGCTGTCACTTATAATTAAGTCAAAAACCATATTTTGAAAGCAATAAAGTTGCAGAAACTCTTTTTAAGAAAACACTGACCGTTTTAAACACCCTTATCTCAAACTCTCGCTCTGTTGACTTAGGTTATACAATTAAATCCAAATGCTTAACTCTCGTCCTCACATTCGATCTTTAAAAATACTTTTTGGAAAAGGTCAGAATTTAATTAACTCTAAAACTTGCTCTCGCCCTGATCTAGAATTAATGCCTAACTTACACTGTCCAATTAAAACCTCAAACTCTCGCTCTATTGATTTTAACTTCTTTATGTCCTTTACTTTTGTAAAAAATCTTGTTATTAAACCTGTAAGTTGAGACCGTAAAAAGATTGATTCTAATTTTAAGTTTAAATAGACCGACTCAGTCTTGATCCCTTATTCTGCTTACTTTACATACCGATATCTAGGCGAATTAGCCAGACATGCTAAATAAACAAGAATACAT
Organism: Lathyrus oleraceus; assembly: GCF_024323335.1. NCBI lineage: Eukaryota > Viridiplantae > Streptophyta > Magnoliopsida > Fabales > Fabaceae > Lathyrus > Lathyrus oleraceus. Next base: position 119,594,064 of record NC_066582.1, read on the forward strand.
ATCATGCATAAACAGACTCATTCCAGGCAGATAATATAGATAATAATAAAACAAAACATTAAATAATGATTAAAGAACCTGAATGCGTAATACAATAGTCTTGAACACTCCACCACAAGCCGGTAGGATTTGTTCTTCGATTCTTCAATTAAACAATAAATTAAACCAAGGAAATAAAACTAGAATCTAACGTAAGGTTAGATCCGATAAAAAGTTGCACAATAGTTTCCGGTGTAGAAACTATTATGCGAAAAATATCTAAATGCTAAAAAGGGAAAGGTAAATTGCAAGGGAAAAAGAATGTAGAACTTGCAAAAGAAATAAATAAAATAAACAATGTTAAGTTGCTGGAAAAGAAAAATAAGCAAAAGCGTGAAAAGAAAGAAAATTGGTAAAGCTTCGGCAATGTGAGCGTGGAAAAACCGAGGAACCCTTTTAGGTTTTTGAAGTAGCTATTTATATTGGTGCTGGCAACTACTTTTCGTTTCCCAAGGTCTTCAACGTGGCTAACTGCACGGCGTGGATATAGGACACAAACTCCTCAACGTCTCTTCAAGTCTTCTGAGGGCGTTACTTGCGCCAAAAAAGTAGTGGAACGGTGTGACGCTCGTCACACCATGTGTGACGTCCGTCACAAGGCTGTTTTGCGTGACGCTCGTCACGCACCCTGTGACGTCCGTCACAGGCACAACATTGGTGACTTGTGCGCTTTGGGCTGGGCTTTGGCATTTGGTTCCTTTTCTCTCCTTTTTGCACCTCCTTTTCTTCCATTTTCACTTGTTCTTCAAAATAGACTACCTGAGACAAATAGGAAGAAAATACCACGTAATATCTCATAAAATGCAATAAACCGAAATAAATAGTCCTAGAATTTAATGGAGTTAAGTCCTAAAATATGATATAATTTCGTGTTATCACTTATAATTCAAGACTGGCATCAAGGAGATTCACCAGTGCAAGAGACCAAGCATTTCCTTGAGATGAGGGCCACATGGTTGTTCTAGAGAGCTTACATGAACCAGGGTTCATTTTGAAGCAACTTGACCAAGTGTTGAAGGCTCAAAGTCCACAGTGCAGTTTCAGGTCATCTAGGCCCCATAAAAGTCAACTGAAAGTCAACTGGGGGCTAGGAGGTGGAGAAATGGTTTGAGACACCTCATTCATGTCCCAAAGAGGTTTATTCATCATGTCAAACATCTACTTTGAAGATTTTGAAGCCAGATCAAAAGTTTCCAAAAGTGGAAAATGACCTGTAATTTAAAGTTTCCAAAAATGGCAAGTTTTTGGATCACATTCAACTTGACTTTCCAACATCAAAGAAGCTTCAAATGAAATTTTTTCCAACATGAAAGTTGAAGATCTTTCTCTCCCATTTCCAAAAAGTCCAAGATCATGATCATATGATGAATGGTTGAGAAGATATGATCAAATCATTGCCAAGTGTGCATGGAACTTCAACAAGCCATAACTTTTGATCTAGAACTCCAAATTGAGTGCCTCTTTTTGCATAATGCTTGTCATGACTCATATTTTCCAAATCCATCAAGGCATTGCATGAAATTTCATCACATGACAATTTGCTCATTCATGCTCATTTTGGAGGGAAAATCATGAATTTGAATTTGGTGCATCATATGAGCTTTTTAACCATTCCAACATGTTCATAAGATGATTTTAAGTGAAATTGCATGGCCATGTGGTACTGTTCACGTGCATGTTGCATGCATGGGGTGAAAATTCCAATTTTGCACTACACCTTATTTCTCACTAAACTTTCATTAACCATGCTTAAATTTAATTAGCAAATGGATTAACATATCATATAAAGCCCTAATCATAACAGAAATTTCACAATTCATCATTCTAGATCTAGATCCAAAATTTCCCTCCAAAAATTCTCTTCATCATAATTTGAAAATTTTCCACATAACACTTGGATTTTCTTGCATATTTGTGTTCTTTGATCATTATTCAGTATAGATCAAGCTTTGATTTGCAGAATTTGGTGAAGAATTAAGCATATGAAGCTCAAGAACATGGCAATGGAAATTGAACTTTGAGCTAGATCCAAGCCCTTCCAAGAGTTGATTCGTGCTTCAGAAGTCATAACAAGGTTGCTAGAGCTGATCTACACACTTGCAAGGCCTTGAACACGTTGCTGCCATTGATGGATCTTCAAGAGGTTAGGTTTTCGAGTCTCTTAATTCCTCCTCTTATGCATGTAATGTTGTAGATCTTCTCTTGCTGATTCTCCTGATATAAAATTCTTGAAAAATGGACAAGTATTGGTGGAGTTATGAGGAATCAAAGTTTGGACATGTATAATTTGGGATTCATTTTGTTTAAGCACTCATTTTTGCCATGCACGGTTCGATCCCTGCTGAGACCACATTTTCAAATTGCTCAACCTTTTCTTATTTCCCTCCAAATATCATGTACATATGTCACATTTTATTTCATATTTTTCCTCCACATTCAAAAAATCATTAAAAATTGAAAACACATCCAATTAATTCCAGATTTTGCTACATGATCCTTGAAGTGTCTACTATTTTTTGGTGGTGGTTTCATGATTTTATCATTTCTGGAAATTAAAATGTGTTGAATTGCTTGAACATGTATGCAAAATGTGACATGCCTCATTCAAATTGTTGTGAAATGCTCAATACTTGTCCAATTGCCATGAAATTTTGTGTGCTGATTCCCAACATGATACATGACTTGTGAGATTTGGTTTGGCATTTTTAGCATTTTCCATTTCTGTTTTATGCATGTGATTGTATGGTGTGACAATGTGTGTCACACAATTTGATGTCATACTTGTGCATTTTTATTTCTAGGTCAAATGGACTCTGTTGATTCTGATTTTTGGCATGATGATTGTGTCTGACATGTTGTATGCTCATAAAAATTTCCAGAATTGTTTGAGTCATTTCTGTTTTGATATGGAATTTTGATTCTTGATGACCAATTGTATGCACCTTTTGCTTGCCTTGCCATATTTTGCTCATAAAATGATTTTGCTTAATGCTTTTGGTTTGGTCCTTTTTAGGACATGTTCATGATAGAATAAATGTGCTACATGTTGAAAATTGGTTGTTGTTTTGACTTTTTACTTTGCCTTTGACCCTAGCCTTGGTGCTAGTGGTTTGTACTCATCTTTTGGGTTGTGCATTTCAGGCTCAAGCTTCTAGTCTTGATGGTTGATTTTCATCTCATAAATTGAGATACAAAATGCTTTGTTCCACTAACATTTGTTGTGTTGTAGGTTCCTTGGAGATGAACTCACTTGAGTTGTTTGCTTGTTGGCTTGACTTGTTATGTCTTTTGGAACCACTGTTTGTTTGTCTGTTGATAGTTTGTCTGAATACTATACTGATTGTTTGGTTGTTTACACAGGTACTTTAGTAGCTTTAACTCATTGCTTGAGTTGCTTTCTTTGCTTGTGGTTGGCATACCACTTAGGTAATGACCTCTAACTCCATGTAGTCTGGAAGTCCTGCTATCTTGGCAGGCACCTGTTTGAAGCCCTCCTTAAGAGGCCATGTTTTTTATTGTTTACTTTTGTGCCATGCACTTCAAGTCCTCCTAAGTGAAGAGGCAATTGGCAGATAGAAGGGATGTGCAATCCATCCCCTGATATTCAGTTGAGTCTTTCATCTTGCTCGCACTACGTGCTGATGCATTTTGAATAAACACCCAAGATCCTTTGTATATAGAGTCAGTCAAAGTGGAGTAGAGTCCCACATTCTGGACTCCCACGTCTTCATTGATTCAAGCTCACCCAGGCCCGGGTTAAGAGCTATGAGGACCAATCCTCATTACCTTTCATCTTCTCACCCTGACGGTCAATGGCAGTGGTTAAGAGCCTCAGATACCCTTCCAGTTGGCTTGTTTGTCGAGGTTGATATGACCCCTTGACTAAAGCCTTACCCTTGATGTTTGAGCCCCTTGTTGGTGTGTTTACTTCGTGCTGAATGTGTTTGTGTGGTGTGATTGTATCCCTATAGGATTGCTAGACTTCGCATAGTCTCGTTTGCATGTCAATTAAGGTAGCACGGTTCCTTCGTCTAGGACTTCCTTTCTTGCATGAGCTTTCTTAAAACACAAACAAACTTTACCTTCCCTTAAGAACACGTTAACTCCTTCTACTACAGGTGAGTAAGTCTCCAAAGGTCGAGCATCCGGTAGATTGCATAGTAACGTCGTTCACTTAAAAAACACAAAACAAGTAGAAATGGTTTAGCCGAACTACGGCAACTCTGATTCTCATGTCCAGATGAGATACGTAGGCACGAAATGCGATGTCTTGTCGAGTTTGACTAACAACTAACTGTGATCCTTTTCTCTCGCCCTCGTTGCGATTGAGACCTTCCCTTTCTCTTGCCCTAGTTGCAATTGAGACCCTCCTTCTTCTTGTGTGTGTGCTTGGAGGCTGACGTAAGTCCAGCGATTGGCATTCGGTTTCCCGGTGTTGTGTTTTGGTTTGGAGTCTGATATAAGTCCAGCGATTGGCATTCGGTTTCCTGTTTGCTTTTGTGTGGAGTTGGATGTAAGTCCATTGATTAGCATTCCGTTTCCTGTTGTGTGTTTCGTTAGACGTCTCAGCGTCTCCTGTTAGTGTTTGTTTCGGCGTGCGTTAGCTGAGCTATGAGTGCTCTGATTCTTACTCTGGTTAGAGAAGATATGTATGCATAGGATGCGATATCCTAGAGAGCACGTTTCCCGTTCCCCTGAACTACGTCGACTCTGATGTTTGTGTCTGACAAACTACGTAGGCCCAGGATGCGACATCCTGCCGAGTCCTCTTCTTCCGTCTTTCATCTGTGTTTCATTCCAGTGTGTGTGCAGTTTTGGGAGCAGTTATTTAGCAACCTTTCTTCTATTCTTTCTGAGCGTGGATCCCGTCGAGTACGACGGATGCGTATGGGTGCTAATACCTTCCCTTCGCATAACCGACTCCCGATCCTTGTAATCTCTGGTCGTGAGACCATTCCTTTCCAAGTTTACTTCGAGCGTTTCCTTTGGGATAAATAACGCACGGTGGTGGCTCTGTGTCTTTTCCCGCCGGTTTTTCGCGTAATGCGACACCAAGAGACCTCATGATGCAAATGTATGCATGCAAAATAAAATCTTCATGGTGAATAATTGCCACAAAGGAAAAGAAATAGGGAGAAACTGAAGATCCATAGGAGTAACACACTCACTAGGGAGACATAGACTCTGGGGGAAATAAGGTAAAAATGTGTGAGCAGGTCACGACTTTAAAACTTGCTGGGAGACACGAAGGGATTCCATGAAAATAAATCGATGGAAAGACTCGAGCTGACGCAAAGATGCATGTAATGGGGAATATACCAATACAACAAAACTATCCACAAAGGATACATCGGATAAAAAAATCCGGACTCAGACGAGGATGTCCACAAAGGACCCAGCTGAGGAAGAAATAATGAGATATTATCGGCTACTAGGTAATAAACTCAAAGAGAGACATGTTATCAAAACACTAGTTACTGGGTGAGAGAACAACACGCTCAGGGAGAAAGAATATCTAAGACCGGTATAAGGGTGAAAGATATCAATCGTCCTAAACATCTGAGGAGGATCCAAAAGGCACATCTCAACTCAGGAAAATCTAACTCCGCAGGGGACAAAAAGTCATAATAGGGAGCAAAATGAAGGAACACCAGTGATACCGATTACTGGGTATATAATAGGTGACCAATCAGGCGTGAATTGGGAACATATCCAAGACACTCATCATCCGAAAGGAGGGCTGAAAAAGCAAACTCGACTTACAGGATGGACATTCGATTCCACAAGGAAATACAAATCTTACTCGACTGGGGAATAAAAAGACTTCGACTGAAGAGCGCATGAGATATATTATCTACTACCGTTATATGGGTAAAAACGTAGATAACATACTCGTATGGAAGATTATCCGCAACCGGTTACTGGGTTAATAAAGGATAAATCGACCGAAAAGAAAGGACATCGGGATACCGATTACTGGGTATAAAATGATGACCAATCAGAAGGAGAAACAATCATCACCAAACAAGGGTAAATGAAAGATGACTCGTCGGGGATAAATTGCTTGACAAAAGCAATTATCCAAGAGATATATCATCGGTTACTGGGTGGTATACTCAAAAACGAAGGAATATCAATACCGATTACTGGGTAAAGATAACCAACAAAGAGGGGATTACATCTACCGGTTACTGGGTAGAAAACCACAGAAATATGACTTACAACTACCGGTTACTGGGTAGAAGGCCACAAAGTCCGCTGGGGAAAGGATGAACAATTACTGGTTACTGAGCAGTTGAACAACTGAACCACAGGGAACTGCAGGGGATAACAAAAAAGGAATCAATCTAGGAACAAACTAGAAAGACACAATCAAACAAGACTCAACCCGATGAGGATATAACTCTGGGGAGTAACTCCATCCCGATACACAACTGGGGAGGAAACTGAAGCAATAATCATCCACGAGGACATAACTCAGTGGGGAAGAAAGAAGAAAAGATAGACATTCTCTGTCTATGGGGCTGACTCTATATGGAGAGATCAGACACAAACATCTGCTTGGGGAAGAACATTTCACCAATAGCAGGAGATAACAAACAAAGATATATGGGAAAGAATGCATCATGAATATCTGAATGTTATGATTATGCATGTATATGCATGATTTGTGTATAATTAATGCTGACAAACAAACATATCTAACACAAACAAGTCCAAAAATCACTGACAGACACTCGGCAAACGTCTCGACAAGAAGGGCGAAGCCTACTGGAGAACTCAGTTTGGGAATAACCCGAGAAGGATGAAAATAAATCATCGGGGACATCAAACCCTATCCCAAAGCTACACTCGTTGAGGATACAAAGAAGATGTATTTAAGAGCAGCGAAAGAAGATGATCAAACAGAAAACTCAACTCTGATGGGGATTATCTCTGGAATAAGAGTAAACAAGGGAAGACTTTACCCATATCTGGGGATAGGAAAAGTCAAAGCTTCCAACTCTGATGGGGATTATCTCTGGAATAAGAGAAATCAATAGATGCAATTTGGAATATTTACGTAGGTTGGTTTTCAGCTTAGGTTGATTTTCAGCTTAGGCTGCTACGTATGATATACTATAAACTATCATACAAAAATTTTAAAAAGCTTGTTCATCACATTTGTCCAATGCATTTTCTGTTCCTGACATTATCATTGACATCAAAATTGATATTCAATTTAATGTATACTTGGGATAACTAATTTTAAGATAAATCCAACTTTTAGATAAGAAACCATGAATGCGACATTAAATCAAGCACGTTGAGAGCACTCTCATAACTAATTTGAGTATCAAGTTCTTAAAGTAAACACAAAATCAACACTTATATGAGCATAAGCTATCACGGTCGATAGTCAAGCTAGACAGGTCACGAGCGTTGTCGGAACAAATTTATAGCCTTCCTCAGACAAGTTCCTATTAGAGATAAGGTTTATCATAACTACTTTTATAGACTATTATTTAGGCTATTATTTCTTTTTCCCTTTTATCTCTTATGTTAGATAGTTTGTTACTATTTCTTAGGTTCAATAGCTTATATAAGCAGGTAATTGTAACCTTTATTTTATGAGAAAATATAGATGAATAAATTTTTATAGTTAATCTTAAATATGGTATCCGAGATCATATCCAATCAGGCATCATCACTACGGCTCGGGTTTCAACTCAGCACCAACCAACTGACATATTCATCAAATCTTTAGGAGCTACGATTTTCCATGACTTCTTGTCTAAGTTAGGAGTTCATAATCCTCACTCTCCAACTTGAGGGGGAGTTTTAGAGATAACGTTTATCATAACTACTTTTATAGGCTATTATTTAGGCTATTATTTAGGTTATTATTTCTTTTTCCCTTTTATCTCTTATGTTATATAGTTTGTTACTATTTCTTAGGTCCAATAGTTTATATAAACAGGCAACTGTAACCTTTATTTTATGAGAAAATATAGATGAATAAATCTCTATAGTTAATCTTCAATAGTTCCCAAAACCTTGCAGATGATGGCATACGATGGGTTGTAAACCTATTACGTATTTGATGTTTCCCCAATCTTAGCTTCCTCATGCAACCGGCGTCGCACGTCTCCATGGGTGGATTACACCATAATGTAATTCTGTTGAAACGCCAGAAGGATCAGTTTTCCCTAGCGGCATCCCCGTCGTTGGCTATCGTGTCACAAATGTTGTCTCCATTGATGGAAAAGTTCAAGTTGGTCTTCCATATTCTTGAGTGTTCTTGAGTGTGATTCTTACAACATCCATACCCTTCGCTTCATCATTACATCGTTGTTTTGAGGCCGACTATTTTACACGTAATAGAGTTGGTTCCGTCATGTAACGTTGGATCTTTGAGATTTGGAGAAGCAATGGGATTTGTACAATACAAGAACCATTCAAAACGATAAGAGGATGGATCGTAATTCGACATGGGGAAATCAGAATCTGACATAGTGAAATTGATACTTAGAAGAATAGACAATGACCAGAGACATAGTCCAAACAGGTGAAGCCCAAAAGAGGATAATGTTAAATGATGATGAAGACTTCAACTCTTACTCTAAAACATTTTGACACCAGTGTCTCTGCCATCATCATCTTCTTTGTTGAAATTTGAGGTCCAGGTTATTTTTACCGGAGCCCCACGGTGGACGTCAAATGTTTCTGATAAACATTATTTGGATAAATCTCCCTCCTGAGGCGAGTCAGGCGAGACCACATTCGTCCTGTCTATAGGAGGTATGATAGGAATGGATGGATGGGCATTATTATTGGCGGTCTAAGGTTTTTCACATGTATCCTCCTTTTTGTGTTATTCATAAGTCATATCCCCTTTTTTGTTTAGTCTCAAGACCTATTTATCTACGAGCCATTAATAATATGTAATTGATTCATCATCTGTAAGTGATTCAACCATTTATTATTTTAGGAATGTTATAACCGTTCCGACTTGGCCCTTTTAGAGTCAGATAAACTGAGTCTGGGATGTGCACGAAATTCGCTATCTGACCTCATAAAAATCATGTGATGTACACTTATATATGACATCATCTTTACATATGTCATATATGTTAATCGCTTCGCCCTTAAAGACCTCGCGCTTGAGGAATTATGGATCATCATGACTCTCGCTTAATCGTTTCGTCCATACATGCCTTGCAATTAAGAGATTGTGAATTGTCATGTCTCTTTCATAATCGCTTTTCCCTTACAAACCTTGCATATCATAACTCAAGCCTAATGAATTCCAAATTCTCCGATCCATTAACATCTCAACTCATACACATCATAAAGAGTACTAAAAGAAGGTGGGTGGTGTCACATGACAGACACATGGACGAGCTCGTTACGCTCCATGCTTTCATAGGAGGTGACACGTTAAAACACATTTTAAGCAGACTAACAAAACTCTCTTAGTCATAATCGAAGAATCTCAAGCATCAATAATTAACTAACCACATCTCATATATTAAAAGGGATGGCTCGTCAACTACTCACATTATTAGGTCAAGGAGAGACCATGTGTGACCAAACTAATAAACAAGATTTGGATGATGAGATATCAATTGTTCACATATGAAAATTATAAAGTCCTTTATCATACCCTAATTAAAATAGAGTAGCTTTTAATATATTCACCACAAACACAGATCATTTCTATAGACTTATATAGTTGAGAGACTTAAATATCCACAATTTGTATGAAACAAATTGGTACAAGTTATTTTTATCATAGTATTTGTGATATAGTTTTTAGAAAAACCTAATAAATTACATGGACAATGGACACATTTGATGTAAATCACAGTTTTTGAGTCCTATAGTTGAAGGATACACTTATTTTATTCACTCCACCGTCAAGAAGGCATCCATGGAATTGGAACCTCATATAATATGCTGAAAACTCGCTATGCCATATGGCCAGCAATATTGTCTGCCATTGAGTTTAATAGAAGATTCTCTCCATATTACTACAATAATGCCACTCCTCAATAGATGCCTCCTTCATTCCTCCAACGGTTTCTCTTCGCAGCTGTCAGCACAATTATTACAAATGCTAATTTGATGAATGTGTATACTATGTACTTAATACTCATATTCCTAGGACGGTTTACTCAAATATAGACTTGTTTCCTTGATTTTGGCCATGACCCTCCAATGCAATTAACAAAGCAAAACTCAACTCTATTTTTTTAGGCAAAACAAAACTCAAATCCACTTTTAATTTTCAAGTTCAAGAGAAGCCAAATTACATAAAACTTCAGGTCACTTTTAATTTTCAAGTTCAAGAGAAGCCAAATTACATAAAACTTCAGGTCTATAACAGCTTGCTTTAAACCATTATTTAAGTAGTAATTCATAAACATGACCGTCTCAACCAAGTCAATGCCGTGTGAGACCCACACCATTTTTATTCGGAACATTCTTTGCCAACTTATCTTCGTCACCGTATAACGATACCATGCAGGCGCAACATGTCATCTCATCCCCTTTTCACTTACCCCTTCCAAATTTCAAAATTCAATTCCAACTTTATCAACAAACATTCCCCACAAAATTAAACCCAAACAAAAAGGCATTCATATAATATTACCACACTTTAGCTCTAACTAAGAAAAAGATATCCCAAATCTCAACCAACCCCATCACACATATAAACAACCAAATTAAACATAAATCTCATGCAGTATTGTAAAAATAACTCAGGTAAGTTATCGTTAATTACACCTTAAGAAAACCATCGGAATTTAAGGATAATAATATGTGTATTTACCAAAATAAAAAAGGTAATAACTTGTGATATAGGATTAATCCTTTTTTTTTGAAAAAAAAATTAATTGGGACTTAAAAGTACTCCGTATTTTGCAATTCCGACAAAGGCCACTACTGAATAATCCAACTAATTCCTAACTTCCTCTTCGATCGAAACCCGTCCTTGGCCGCGCCGGCGACATCATGAACGGTGGAGTTGTGCTTTACGCCGGATGTAAAAAACAAAAGTGAGTCCTTCTTCCCATCGCTATGGCTCCTGAGTAACAAATCCCGGAACTTCCACCGCTTGGACTCTGACTCAGCGGAGCTGCTCTTTTTGCAAGGTGGGGTCCACACGCAGTACGTACCCGCTGCCACACCGTCAAGCTCTTTACCTTCTCCCTCGTCTTCCATGAGTTTCTTCAGGGGTAAACGACGACGCCGAGGTACCGTTTCAGGGAGAACAGGGGAACGTGAAACGACGCCGTTGAGCAAAGATTGGTCGAAGAGTGGGTAAGTGGGCGTGATCTGGCCGTTGTGGAAAATGTCGTCGGCGGAGACAGTGCCAGAATCAGTGGAAAGGAAAGTGAAGTCGAATTCGAAATCATCGTTGACAGTGTCGTTTAGCTCAAGAGTGTTATTGTCGTTTTGTTGAGAAGAGTGTAGAAGGGTGTCGTCGGTGTGGATGACTCTGGTTGCTATTTGAGCCAAAGTGTCGGAAGAGTAACTGCTGAAACTTGGGGATGAAAATTGGGAACGGAGAGACTCTGTTTCCATCGTCATGGTTCCGTTTCAGAAGAAGAAAGTGAAGAGAAGATTCTAGGGTGTGGTATTTATAAGAGGGAGTGGAATGGGTGATGTGGTATTATGGTTTGTTTTTCCAATGTTAAAAAATTTGTACGGTTTGTTGTTTAGTGTGGAATTTGGAATATCGCAACCAATGATCTACCCTGCCCTTATTATTAAAGGGACAGCGTGAGCGTGATGACAGAGACTACGGGAGAAACGACGGTTTAAATTTGAAGATTAATTTTCTTTCAGTTTTCACCCTCAATATCCCGTTCATTTGAGCCACTAATCCAATTCGATAATTATTTTTGATATAAGTAGTTTCAGTTCTTTACCGAATTTTAAAATTAGATTTTAAAGATAAATAAAAATTCAACTATTTTATTTGATCTTGAAGAGACTCTCTAAGTATGTGTTTAATAAATCTAAGGGTCATTTAACTTATGTTTTAAACACAAAAATTAAGAAACAATAATACTAAAAAAGTAATTATTTATATTGAAAAAAATAATTTTTATTTGAAAAAAATAATACACAATTTACTATTAGATAGAATTTTGACATTTGGATTTTTAATTTGTGTCTTTAAAGTTGGAATTGACAAAATAAGTTATATCATATGAAATTAGAATATTGATTTTTCTATGGAATAGTATGACACATACTAAAATATTATATTTGTGAAAGTTTTAAATAGAGACGACTCCAAATAGGCATGTCAATATAATTCGTACTTGCGGATATTTATTTGAATTTGACGAGAAAAACCTATTTTGATTGAGTTTGGATTCTGATATGAGTTTTTCTCGATTATAAAATATGAGGATAAAGCGGATAATGAAGACACTAGTATCACCCTGAACTCACCCGATTTATTTTATCATGTACATTATTATTTAGTTTTGATAATTTAGAATAATAAATATGTGGTCAATGTTTTGATATTTTTATTTGTATTAATTATTTAAAATATTTGAAATGTATGTATGAAATTTGTGGAAATTGTTTTATTTTATTATTTCTCCTTAGAGTTTGGAGCAGGGGAACAAGGATTGTTTGGGTTTTAATTCTCCATCCTCGTTAGAGTTTGGAGCAGGGGAACAAGGATTGTTTGGGGATCCAGATTTGGGTTTTGGTGAGGCCCGTTGCCATGCTTAGGTCCAGGGTCTCTCTTGGCGTGATATCGCTTCGGCAACCTCTTCACAAAATGTGGGGGCTCGCCCTGAGGGTAAATGACATGTATAATGTCGTTATCTTCCATTAGTTACATGAGAATGAGTCATACCACGTCTCCCTGAAAACAAATTAACAAAAAGGTATCCCTTAATCATAGAAGATGAGTATTACCTCTAAGATTGTCCTAAACCCTATGTCTAAAAGGGTATTATATATATATATATATATATATATATAATATATATATATATATTATATATATATATATATATATATATATATATATATATATATATATATATATATATATACTTCTTCCTTAATAGGAGAATGGACATCTGATAACTTACACACAACATCCAATGCAACACGCTAATAAATAAAGTCTTTCACCTTACGTGAGTTGGACCTTTACAGCCACCGTAAATCATACAAGGATTCTTACCACCATAGATAAGTTTCTACCATAAAAAAATGTTATAAACCTATTAAGGTCTTTGAGTATCCTCTGCACTTGCAAGGATACCATGTACACATGTACGTTTTGAAAATTACAATGATGTCCACTATGGGCCTCGATAAAATTAAATTGGGCACATATTCTTCATCATGATAACCATAATCACTATTACCCTCCACTCATATACATATCCTTTCTCAACCATGATTAACAAGAGAGTTCGATCCCATACGCCGGAGGATACCAATGATAGTGGTGACACCAACACCATGGCGGAGGAGTTGTGTGTCGCCATGGACGAACTATGACGTTAAAATCGGACATTGCAGGACAATGTCCACAACATCATACACTGCCGTCAATAGTCCAATTCCCCAAAGGAGATGGAAGTTGTTAATACCTTAGGATTGGCATTAATTTTGTAAAATAAATAATGTAATCATCTCTGTTGTTTTAATATGTTGGGTTGAAGAAGTTCAACATTTGGACCAACATGTCATGTACGATGTCACGACATCATTCCTGTGACATCGTACATGTGTAGAAAACTGAATTAATTAATTCAGTATATATTCTGGGATTAGTGAGGATATTTGGTGAATATCCTAACTCCCATGTGGAGGTCTTAAAGACTCAATCAGAATATATATAGGCTCCAAATATGGAGATATATATGGAGGGATTTTAGGATTGAAGACCTTGTTTGTAGCAGAAATTTTCTGTTGTATTTGTAATAGCAAAGAAGAAGTTTGTTGCGATTTCTGAAGGCCCAAATCCAGTTGGGTGATTAGGTTATAAATAGCATATTGTAACCTAGTTTTTGTAAGCCTCTTAGAATGAAAAATTAGGGGTGTGTGTGAGGTAAACCTCCCAACCTGTGGGAAGGTTACCATGTGTTTCTCAGTGTTCAAAGCTGAGAGTATTTGTAACTCAAAGCCAGTAGGTAAGAGTTGTTTGTTCTTGAATGAAGCTGTGAAGCAAGTTCAAGTTGTTTAACATTACATTGTATTTGTAGTGATAGGAATGGAAACTGGAGGTTTCTATCTAGGAGTTCCTAGGTATAGATTGCATTGGGTAGGGATTAAGTGAAGAGTTGTAAACGGGGGAGTTTAGCTCTGAATTAATACTGCTGATAGTGGATCTTCTTCCTGGCTTGGTATGCCCCCAGAGTAGGTGATGTTGCACCGAACTGGGTTAACAATTTCCTGTGTTTATTTACCTTCTGCATGTTATAATCCTGTCTGCCATAACTCAGGTTGTAATTCAGTCTGCTTATCAAGTTAATAACAGACCTGATACATAGCCTTCTGTTTGAATGTCAATCAGAATGTTTTGACATTCATCATTAACAACACATACTGAATAATAGGCATGTTGATCTCAGTTCAGTATTTAGTTAAGTCTGGTCTTCAAGAGGATAACAAACCTGGCCAAAGGATCATAGTAAAACTGTCAAACTGGATGTCTTGACAGTTGTTCGTGTAGGTTGATACTGAAGTGTGGACAGATTGGTTCTGTACAGTACAACAAATTTGTACAGTCTGTTTTCAGGAAAAACAGACTTAGCATATGGTCCTTGATTTGGATGTCAAACTGAATGTTGTGACATTCATTCCTGACAGCGTATGCTATATTGTAGGTTGTTTAGTTTTTCTGTTTCAGCATTTTTCTCAGGCTATTCTTCAGGGATTCAACAGCTGAGCTAAAATCCAGGAAAATAACAACTAACCTACAATTAATGAACCTAACTAATAGCCTATTTGTAAGCTCCCTAATGTGTGGAAATTAGGTTAACTTGCTTGACTTTTAGTTTAGGAAACACGAGTACTAAGCCAGCAAACTGGAATACAGTAACAGGTGATGTGCAAATCAAAATTGATATATCATGCTGATAACTGTGCAAACACAACAGAAGTAAGTGTGGTGTTTGATCTCTGTTGTATCTTTGTACAAGAAGGACAGAACTAGGTGTTCTTCCATTCTAAGTTACAATGTTGGATCAGATGTCATGACTTGGAGTAGAACATCTGAATTCTGACTACGCCAGAATTTCAAATGGTATCAGAGCAGGCATCATGTTCAGCTTCTGGATGAGATCCATGGGTGATACTTTCTGGTATCTTGCAAGGAGTTATGTTAGTACTGATGTTGGAACATGTGGAAGGTTCTGTGATGTACCTGAATGGTCCCTTGAAGTAGGTGGATGGACTATTCATGACAGGAATTGTGTGTACCTGTCTCTGGAGATTGGCAATTGGCCTTTGTGTGGGACAGGTGTGCTAGTATTGAATCATATTCAAACTTGGTATGTTCTTGGAGGCTGATCTGGTGAAGTGTGTGTTCATAGGTTGAGTTGTATTATGATTTCCGCTGCATAATACCTGGCAAAACTCAAACTCTGATGTAGTTTCCCCTCATGTGGATGAAAGGCTGCTGTATTCAAGATTTCATCAGAATCTACTGAAGATGTCAAAGATACTTGAGTCTCCTCAAGTCCACTCATCATGGTAAGAATCACCTAATCACTGATTCTTTTACTCTCTTGGGTAGTGCATATGAAGACCTTGAAGACTTTCAAGGAGGGTTTGTTCCAAGCAGGTGGAACTAATGTTCTATGTGATGTTAGAACATGCTGTTCAACAAGTATGCACATACTGGTTGAAGAGCATATGTTTTTAGGCGTCAAACAAAGAGATACTTTTGCTTGGAACCTACTCCTGACCTGGAAGAGGAGACATCTGTGTGTGCTAAGCTGACAAGGGTAGGGTCAACTGTGTGTATGCTCAAGAAGGTCACTGTTAGAAGTCTGATCTCTAGAAGTTGAGATGTGACATTGTGCAATCCATGATGTGTGCCTTATTCCTGTAGATTGATCAGGGTTGGATAGTTGTTCCCTGAAGTACTATGTTGTGTTGGAAGACAAGTCCCCTGGATGTTAGAAGTCAATAATGGGGTAACCTGACTGCTATTTCATTTAAGAGGATTGGGACCATGAATCTTGTTATTCAAACACCACGCTCAGAAGTGGCTGTTCTTTCAAGGAGTGAGAATATGAAGATCCAGCGGTTGGTTGAGGTAGTATGCTCTGGCATTGCATATCTACTATTAACTGGTGTTGTTTTGTTGTCACTAGTACTTATGGTCAGCTGGAGTCTGATTGGTGTGATTGAAGTATGTATAGGTTTAACTCATAGAGTTAGTTGCCACTGGTAGGGATGGTGTATGTCATGTTGAGACAGTTGTGTACAATGCATGGATATTGATGTGGAGTTTCCATGATTGTTAATTTGAGGGGGAGTTTTGTTTAACCTCCTCACGTTTGGTCAGCCTAGGGTCTGGTTGGCTGTTGACCTGTGTCACATGGGTTCTGGTTGTTGTGTGACACATTTTCAAGGAAGGATTCATCCCTCTCATTCCTAAGGGTGAATCTAATCTGGAAAGATTCTCAAAACTATTGAGGTGCTTGCAAGCAGAAGATGTTGACACAAGAAGAGTATTTTCAAAGTATTCTTATGGTGGAAGTATCTGAAAGGATAATTGGGAAAGGATTTAAGATCAATGTCTACTTGTGCCAAGTATAAGTATTTAATTGATTATCCTTGGAGCTCCAGATAACTGATGTCCTTAAAGATGTTGGAACATCTCTTCTTCAAGACCCTGTGCAGAATCACAGGAAGGATAGTACATTGGTTTATGATCTATCTCTTTGGTGGCAGCAAAAGCATATGATCTCTGAAAAGGTTTCCTGGCAAGAAACATGTTCAGCCTTGGTGGGTACAAGAAGAAGAAGACATCATAGTCTTGATGGTGGTTACTTGGATCAGTTTATTTCTGATCTAGGTAAGGAAGTGCATTGGCTAATGCACACTGTGGAGTTAAGAACAAGTGGCAACATTCTTGACACCATGGAAACAGCCTTGCTTTAGGAAGTGGAATCCTTGGTATAGCTGAAGGGTTAGTCTCTAACTGGTCCTTCTGAAGACTCGTGCATCAGAGTGTCTGATGTCTTTGGAGAAGAGGCAGGGATTCATCAAGGTGTGAGCTTGGATGACTTAACTGCAAACCTGCAGGATGGAGGTTGTTTACTCAAACTTGGTTCCACAATCAAGTCTATGAGAGCATTGAACTCTTGTTCTGTGTAGGGAGGAAGTTCTTTCAAGTGGCAGAAGAAGGAGCTGAATTCAACAGCTAGATGTTAAAACACAATGTTGTGACATTTGGTTCAACATCAGAATCTTAGTTGATGAAGTGGCACATCAACTTAAGATAGAAGGGTCTGCAGAGTTGTAGATTGGGTACTTCAAAAAGATCGTTCTCATTGCAGTTCCTTGGAGTTGTTGGATGGAGAAGATGTTACATGTTCATGTCTTAGAGAATCTAAGTTTTGTTTAACATGTAGCTTGAAGTTCAAGTCTCACTTGGAAGGTCAGGATATCTTTGGGAGAAGTCTGATAAACTTGGAGAGGTCAAAAAGTGGCATTTGACTTTTTCATATGAGGATTCAGGAAGGAGGTAATCAACCAGTGGCATTTGGTCTATCTCAGAAGTGAGTTCGAAGAATCAAGATAATCAACATATGGCAGCTGATTATTCTTGAGGAAAGTCTGAGACAAATTACTTTTGAGCAGAAAAGTAGTAAGTTGAAGACAAAAGGAGGTGTTTTCTATTCATCTCTTGGAGCTTGTGGTAGGAGTTCTAAGCTATCTATGGAAGATTATCTCTTGTAATGGGATGAGAATGTATATGCCCAAATTTGTGTCTGGTTTCTTTTGGATTAAGCTGGTGACTCAGTGATATCTGAAGATTATCAGATGGTGCTCCTTGTTATGTTGTGAGGATGTCCTAACTAATGTTAGAACATTTTGTGAAGTGGTTTTCTGTTCTGGTTAGAAGAGAGATTGACACAGAGTGTGGATGTGTTCAGCCAAGAGGGTTGAACAGAGGGTGTGCTCTTGAAGACATGAAGATGCGTCTTATGTTTTCCATTCATCAAGTGGTATGGGTTCTCTTTGAATCAGGGAATATGTGAAGGTCCAACTTTGGGGTGCTGGATATGTTCATGTGAGATCTCCAAGTTTCAAGAGGAGAGTTGGTTGTTCATGACAGGGGGAGTTCTGTCTTTGTGCTGCAAGTAATCATCAAGCCTGTGGTCTATGATGACAAGGTATGGCACCTTGTTAGTTATTGAGTTGATGTGATGTGTGTCAAGGCTGAGGGAGCAGAAGAATGTCTGACCGGATGTTATGACATTGCCTTGGATAATATTGTTATTTCCTTCTGAACCTTAAAGTCATGAGGAAATATGGATGTGGTGTGTCTAATTATGATAAATTAGAATAAGCCCGATTGTTACAGTTGTGTGGTACAGGGGGAGTAACCATCTACTGGTGTTTGTGATTTTGGCTTTAGTGGTGCCAGATGTTAAGTTTCTACTGGAGGTACGAAAGTGGTCTTAGGAAATGTTGATAGGAAGAATACTTGAAGAATGCAGGCAAAAGCCATGTTGAATGTTAAGACATCGCGTGCAACGTGTCTGACTGCATATATGGAATAGTCTCCATGCACTGGAACTGCTGTTTTGGAAAAGAAACAATCAAGAGCTATAAAAGGTATTCAAAGATAGTCTGAGATTTTGTTGGTGATTCTCTGACTGTTTCTCAGCAAATATTAATGAATCTTGACCAAGCATTTATTCTGACCGTTAATTCCTAAGCACGGGTTGGACTATTTAAAGGATGTAATAACCCTCTTCTTCTCACAAGAGAAACACTCCATTCCCTCTAAACCATGGGGTATGTTAAGGTTTGGGCAAACTGCACCTGGATCTGGTTTTGTGAGGGGTTCATTTACAAATGTTTAGCTAAAAAGGGGGAGAGAAATATAGTCCTGAGAATGTACCAGAAGCAAGTAAAATGTGGTAGCAAGCAGAAGTTGGCTTCAGGCACATAAGTCACTAACTGGGCATATCACTTGTGTCTTGTGATCTGAGTTAAGAGGACAGTTGTGTCTTGTGATCTGAATTACATTATCTATGTACTCAGCATTACATATTCTTCTGGAAGCTCTACCGTTGAGGGGAAGGGTTCTGATGCAACTGATTCTTGTACCTCTACTTCCTCATGTACACCAACTTTGGTGTTTGTGGTGGTGGAGATAATGACAGAGGCTTATTTGTTTTAGCTAAAATTTACCAAAGGGGGAGATTGTTAATACCTTAGGATTGGCATTAATTTTGTAAAACAAATAATGTAATCATCTCTGTTGTTTTAATATGTTGGGTTGAAGAAGTTCAACATTTGGACCAACATGTCATGTACGATGTCACGACATCATTCCTGTGACATCGTACATGTGTAGAAAACTGAATTAATTAATTCAGTATATATTCTGGGATTAGTGAGGATATTTGGTGAATATCCTAACTCCCATGTGGAGGTCTTAAAGACTCAATCAGAATATATATAGGCTCCAAATATGGAGATATATATGGAGGGATTTTAGGATTGAAGACCTTGTTTGTAGCAGAAATTTTCTGTTGTATTTGTAACAGAGAAGTTTGCTGCGATTTCTGAAGGCCCAAATCCAGTTGGGTGATTAGGTTATAAATAGCATATTGTAACCTAGTTTTTGTAAGCCTCTTAGAATGAAAAATTAGGGGTGTGTGTGAGGTAAACCTCCCAACCTGTGGGAAGGTTACCATGTGTTTCTCAGTGTTCAAAGCTGAGAGTATTTGTAACTCAAAGCCAGTAGGTAAGAGTTGTTTGTTCTTGAATGAAGCTGTGAAGCAAGTTCAAGTTGTTTAACATTACATTGTATTTGTAGTGATAGGAATGGAAACTGGAGGTTTCTATCTAGGAGTTCCTAGGTATAGATTGCATTGGGTAGGGATTAAGTGAAGAGTTGTAAACGGGGGAGTTTAGCTCTGAATTAATACTGCTGATAGTGGATCTTCTTCCTGGCTTGGTATGCCCCCAGAGTAGGTGATGTTGCACCGAACTGGGTTAACAATTTCCTGTGTTTATTTACCTTCTGCATGTTATAATCCTGTCTGCCATAACTCAGGTTGTAATTCAGTCTACTTATCAAGTTAATAACAGACCTGATACATAGCCTTCTGTTTGAATGTCAATCAGAATGTTTTGACATTCATCATTAACAACACATACTGAATAATAGGCATGTTGATCTCAGTTCAGTATTTAGTTAAGTCTGGTCTTCAAGAGGATAACAGACCTGGCCAAAGGATCATAGTAAAACTGTCAAACTGGATGTCTTGACAGTTGTTCGTGTAGGTTGATACTGAAGTATGGACAGATTGGTTCTGTACAGTACAACAAATTTGTACAGTCTGTTTTCAGGAAAAACAAACTTAGCATATGGTCCTTGATTTGGATGTCAAACTGAATGTTGTGACATTCATTCCTGACAGCGTA